>NW_027364632.1:0-198902 GCF_046119375.1 Phyllobates terribilis | reverse complement strand
TATAAGACTGGCACAGTCTCCTCCTATAGAAGAAAGCAAATATGAGAGGTGAGGGTTTGTTACAATGTAAATTACACATGATGAGGGTGAATATGAAATAAGTGGAAATATTGGGACAAGATGGCCTATATAGAGATATACTGTGTAATGTAGAGCGTATACTGTATAATACATGTAGCCATCCATGTGGGCACATTATGGTCATATATAGGTGCTAGGATTAAACAGACGTGGGCTGGATATAGATACAATGGATGTGTCCTACCTGGTACATACTCCATGACCATACACAGATGAAGTTTAGTTGGAAAAGAGCAGAACATGGAGGCCACAAAGGGACAATCGGCGAATGCTGAGATGTCCCTCTCCAGAAAGGCCAATTCAAGTCTCTTTGGCTTTTTCAGGTTCTCCTTGTCCATTGTCTTCATAGCACAAATCTGGTTTGTGTCTTTATGGCGCACTAAGTGGACGGCCCTGGAGACGAAGAAAATCCATGATTTATTACAAATTCTTATTAACAGTCCATCTATAGACCTCATCAAACGATCTCCTGTACTAATGGTTAATACTAGATGTGAGGCCATCACTATAAATCCATGTCTAGAAATGCATAAAATAATACTCCATAAATGATTATCAATGGAGGGTCCACATCCACGTCACATCCTAACTGACCTGACAGATAGATGTGGACAGTGATGTGGACTCCTGATTTCTCTATGGGAATATTACATGGGCAGGACACCGAGGCATCATCATAAGGAGCCCTGGGAAATAAATATTATACCAAAGTAAAGCTCACCCAAAGGCTCCACTGCTGATCAGTTTGATCGGTTTATAGTCGCTCTTACAAGGATTTCTCACTTGGTTCAATGATCCGATCAAGGCCTAAAAAGGAATAAGAAATGACATTAAGACAGAAAATGCAGGAGAATAAAAGCTCAAGATGCAGGAACGTCTCTCTTCTATATTATGTCCCCACTGATTACACTGTAGAGAACGTGATACCAGCCGGACCCTCCACAGACCCCATTATATTATAAAGGGAAATCCCCCATACACATAAATCAATACTGCAGGGAAGGATAAGGGACATCACACAGAGGGGGCAGGAAGAATAACGCCATTATCACACATAATATGTCTGATCTACATGACGAACAGTGATATCCCATTGTCATATGGGATATAACATGGGATGTATAATTCACACCCGTCATCTGATGATATACAGACGTCCCTCTGATACTTACACTGGCAGATTCCTGGATGATCTCTGGTGTCTCACATATTCCACCATCAGTATTTGCCGGCACAGTTATTCCTAAAATAATGAAGAAACGTCATTTATTAAATATCAGCACTTAATAACCAAAAGAAAAGGAAGCAAAAAAGTCAAATATCAAAAAAACATAACAAATTTTATTGATTAATCAGAACAATTCATGATAAAAAAATAATAAGAGAATGTTAGACACAGAGAACGCTCTCTCTTTCCAACCAAGAACAACTGATCAAAATCACTTCAAAACCTATTCATAATCGTATTCATACAAGTTTGTGTCTGTTTAGAATGTAGAAGATATAGGAACAATCTGTAGTCCTCAAAATAAATAAGACAAATAAAAAAGAGAAACCTGTACAGTCTGGGAGGGTGGGGAGCAAGACCCCGACATGTGTTTCGCATAGGCTTCTTCCAAGGGGTATTGAAGAAGTATTGCGTAGGCTTCTTCCAGGGGGTGTGGAAGAAGCCTAGATGAAACGCGCATCAGGGGCTCACTCCACACCCTCCCAGACCATGCAGGTTTCTCCTATTTATTTGCTTATTTATTTATACAGAGGATGAAGAATAAATCAACATATTCTTTGCCGTTCTCAATAATGTAATATTTGAATGTAAAATATTAGATGATCGTTTTACCTTCTATCAGATCGGATTTTGGCCCTGGCTGACTGTTATCAGGGTCAGCAACATTTAGGATTTGCCCCTCTGCGGAGTCGCCTTTTGATGTTTCCTGATGGATATAAGATATACAATTAATATAACATTTCTCAAACACTAGATTACCATATATATAAAGCGGGAAGGATTAAACCTGGATTTACTTGACAAGTTCAGTATTGGACGGACAATTCACGGCCGCTCTATCAAGCAAATTTACATTAATATTTAAGGGACTTGTATCTACAACTGTTCTCTAATAACTTCTATCAGAACTGCAGCATTTACAAGGAGGAAGATTGTGATGATGGAGTGAGACAGAGGTAGAAATACAAGCTCCGCACCGCTGAGTGCAGACTATCACCACCGAGGATGGAACCGCAGAGACAGGCCGCCATAGAATATCCTGTGTCTGCCTGGAGCGGAGAGGGGAAGGCCTCTATCATCATAAATCTGACCTTCTGCTATATGACTGGTAATCTGGAGAAGATCAGACAACAAGGACATGAGATGTAGAAGATGATGGATCCTTACCAGGCGCTCCAGTGAGTAGGCCGGATACTCCAGTACATACAGGACATTCTGGGCCAGTTGTTTAAAAAAGGCCAATTCTCCACTTTGGGATTTTTCTTCAGCCTATAAAGATGAAAATTAATAAGAAATGAAAATAATCAATAAAATTCATGAACATATATGGTATTGCCACGTTTGTTAAAGTCTGATCTGATAGGTGTTTGGTATCAATAAAAAACTGAGTTCACTTCGCAAAAAAAGGCTTTACTTAGTCCTATCAACAGAAAAATTACAATGTTATGGGTCTCTGAATATAGTGACACAAAGAACCATTTCATCTCAATTGGAATTTTTTTCCCCTTGTTTCAATACAATGTATGGTAAATAGGATGGAGACATTGAAAGCTGCAACTCATCCCAAAAAAGCAAGCCCTCACATGTCTATGCCAATGGAGAAATAACAAAGTTATGGCTCTTGAAAGAGAGTGAGGAAAAAATGAGAGCGGAAAAATGAAAAATTTTGTGGTCCATAAAGGGTTAACCAATCCTATTCCCTCCTCCCCCCGCATCCAGGACCTTCCCACCCCTAATTCAATAACCCTTTAGATCCCACCCTCTCCTTTGTCATGTAGCCTGATTGCCCTGTTTTGACTCCAGGCTATTCTTATCTGGGTATTTGGCACAGGTTAAACTTAAACTTGTGTTCCATTATTATTTTCCATTATTATTATATATAATTTGTGCAGATTGTCTGCTACTTACCTGCTGTACTAATGTCCAGATGTTCTGCTGTAAATGCTCAAGATATTCTGAGCTTATACAACCTTGGTGGTATTTGGTCAGGCAATCTCTCACAAGCTCCATAACCAGCCGGTAAGTGAAGCTGAGGACGCCATCGGGTAGTGGTAGCACAAAGTCAGGGTCATAGGTGGTAAGAATCCCCTGGAGTAGTGCTAACACCTGAAGTCTGTCTGGAGGAATTCCAGACATTTCAAGTAATCCAAGTGCGGTCAGTATATGACTAGCTATATGGCTTATCACACCAACAGCAATGACACCGGAATGTCAAAGTGACAACAGGAGTGTAAAGACTTGTAGAAGTAGTGATGGTTAATTGTGATGTCATAATGGAAACTTGTGTTCTAATCTTAAAGGGGCATCTTACCTTATAAGGAAGTTGCCTTGCAACCCTTAAGTAGGCAACAATACAGGCTCAGCATCAGTACCAGATGCAGGCAAGGAGGAAAGCGCTATGGGTGCTTTACTCTTCTGATCAATTAGAGTCTTTTTATGTGAGATAAATTATTTATATCTGTTATACATAATAAAAATTATAGCATTTGTATCAATAAGAAATTCAGATTCCAGCGTCCGAGCGTGAGCGTCAGAGTGTCCGAGCGTGAGCGTCAGAGAGTGAGCGTCAGAGCGTGAGCGTGAGAGTCCGAGCGTGAGCAGCCGAGCGTGAGCGTCAGAACGTGAGCATCAGAGCGTCAGAGTGTGAGTGTCAGAGCGTGAGAGCGTGAGTGTCTAAGGGTGAGTGTCTGAGGGTGTGAGGGTGAGTGTGTGAGGGTGAGCGTGTGAGTGTGAGCCGCTAAAAGGCCGCCATCTTGTTCTGAAATCCCGCGTCGCTGATTGACCGCGGCCTGACCAATCAGCGACGTGGGATTTCCAGGACAGAAAGACAGACAGACAGAAAGACAGACAGACGGGATAAGGCAATTATATATATTAGATTACTATGAGGCTGATTCCACGGTATTACTATGAGGCTGATTCTATGGTATTACTATGAGGCTGATTCTATGGTAATACTATGAGGCTGATTCTATGGTATTACTATGAGGCTGATTCTATGGTATTACTATGAGGCTGATTCTATGGTATTACTATGAGGCTGATTCTATGATATTACTATGAGGCTGATTTGATGGTATTACTATGAGGCTGATTCTATGGTATTACTATGAGGCTGATTATATGGCATTACTTTGAGGCTGATTATATGGCATTACTATGAGGCTGATTCTATGGTATTACTATGAGGCTGATTCGATGGTATTACTATGAGGCTGATTCGATGGTATTACTATGAGGCTGATTAAATGGTATTACAATGAGGCTGATTCGATGGTATTACTATGAGGCTGATTCGATGGTATTACTATGAGGCTGATTAAATGGTATTACTATGAGGCTGATTAAATGGTATTACTATGAGGCTGATTAAATGGTATTACTATGAGGCTGATTAAATGGTATTACTATGAGGCTGATTCTATGGTATTACTATGAGGCTGATTAAATGGTATTACTATGAGGCTGATTCTATGGTATTACTATGAAGCTGATTCTATGGCATTACTATGAGGCTGATTCTATGGTATTACTATGAGGCAGATTCTATGGTATTACTATGAGGCTGATTCTATGGTATTACTATGAGGCTGATTATATGGTATCACTATGAGGCTGATTAAATGGTATTACTATGAGGCTGATTAAATGGTATTACTATGAGGCTGATTAAATGGTATTACTATGAGGCTGATTAAATGGTATTACTATGAGGCTGATTCTATAGTATTACTATGAGGCTGATTCTATGCTACTACTATGAGGCTGATTAAATGGTATTACTATGAGGCTGATTAAATGGTATTACTATGAGACTGATTTTATGGTATTACTATGAGGCTGATTTTATGTTATTACAATGAGGCTGAGTATATGGTATTACTATGAGGCTGATTCTATGCTACTACTATGAGGCTGATTAAATGGTATTACTATGAGGCTGATTAAATGGTATTACTATGAGGCTGATTCTATGGTATTACTATGAGGCTGATTTTATGTTATTACTATGAGGCTGAGTATATGGTATTACTATGAGGCTGATTCTATGGTATTACTATGAGGCTGATTCTATGGTATTACTATGAGGCTGATTTTATGGTATTACTATGAGGCTGATTATATGGTATTACTATGAGGCTGATTTTATGTTATTACAATGAGGCTGAGTATATGGTATTACAATGAGGCTGATTATATGGCATTACTATGAGGCTGATTTTATGTTATTACAATGAGGCTGAGTATATGGTATTACCAAGATGCTGATTATATTTTATCACTATGAGGCTGATTCTATGGTATTACTATGAGGCTGATTACATGGTATTACTATGAGGCTGATTACATGGTATTACTATGAGGCTGATTCTATGGTATTACTATGAGGCTGATTTTATGGCATTACTATGAGGCTGATTATATGGTATTACTATGAGGCTGATTATATGGTATTACCAAGATGCTGATTATATTTTATCACTATGAGGCTGATTACATGGTATTACTATGAGGCTGATTTTATGGCATTACTATGAGGCTAACACTATAAAGTTGACATGGTCATTACTAAGAGGGTGACATGGTATTATTATAATCATGAAAGCGCTCATATCATGTGGTGCAAGTGTACCTCTCTATATTCCTACAACTTTCAGAGAAGAACGGTGAGAAAATAACTTTCTGCCTCGAGCAAGACAAGACTGGCATCACCATTGCCAACAAGCATCTTAAGAAAACTAATCCCATATCTCACTGCCAAAAAGTATGTCATCCTTTCTTAAATTATCTTTTTTTTACGCTACTACCACTCTTACTTTAGAAAACCCAATGTTATACAAAATTGTTAAATGTGATCATTCAAATGGCATTAGATGTGATTTTTAGCAGGGCAATAATACACACAAAATACAAGGTTTTATCTCTTTTTTGAGATTGTGAGCATGTGCGACCACCAATCCTATAGTAAATAGAGCTGTGGTCGCACATGCTCACTAAGGCGTCATTCACACGATGCTCTTTGGGATCCTCGTTCTCATGATCGGAGACGGTCCCAGCGATCAGACCCTCATTGATCGTACATTCATCACCTAACCTGTGCATAAGTGATATATGTGTTGATTATGAGATAGCCCCTTTAATAGGCAGCCATATTTGGTTTCAAGATCATCCTAAAATAATAGGGAATCCTTTTTCTTACCGAGACAGAAGAGTAAGATGACGCAGAGAAGACACAGACCTCCCATGGCGCCCTGGAGTCGTTCTCAGTAACGATTCCAGTAATGTGAAAGCCGCTGGTGAATTTAATGTGCGGGGGAGGTGACACCTGCAAGGCAATAGCAACTGAATCCTCTTAATTGCATTGTATAAAAATTGCATAGAAATCACGTGTCTCATTAAATGTAGAATTTATATTTATTTTCTATTATTTTTTTTTCTTTTGGATCCCAGCCAGGGAAGAAATTAATGTGGATCCTTATTTACCTCAAAATCTGATGCAATTTAACCCATGCATGCCCTGGACCATAGGCGGATTATGAGGGCAATCTGGGCTACCGCCAGGGGTCTGATGCTACGGGGGAGCCCATGGCCAGATTGCCCTCAATATGGTGGTGCACATATCCCGGCAGGGAGCTTTCCTGGAGCTCCGCTGCCGACAATACAGAATAGCAGCGCAGCTCCGGGAGAGCCCCTGTCGCCTGTGCTGTGACGTGCCGACGCAATGACATCATCAGCCTGCACGCACCATGCAAGGTTAGCATCTGTTTTTTTTTATTAATATGTGTATGGGATGTGTGCCTATATATATGGGCTATGTGAGGGCTCGTACTGTATATAGGAGCCTATGTGGGTGCTTATTCTGTATATAGGAGGCTTTGTGGGGGCTTATACTGTATATAGGAGGCTATGTCAGGGCTCATACTGTATATATGGAGGCTATGTGGGGCTCATACTATAGATAGGGAGCTATGTGCAGGCTCATACTATATATTGAAGGCTATGTGAGGGCTCATACTGTATATAGGAGGCTATGTGGAAGCTCATACTGTATATTGAAGGCTATGTGGGGGCTCATACTGTATATTGGAGGCTATGAGGGGGCTCATACTGTATATTTGGGGTTATGTGAGGGTTCATACTGTATCTAGGGGGCTGTGCGGGGGCACATACTGTATGTAGAGGCTCAAACTGTATATAGGGGAACTGTGTGTGGGCTCATATTGTATGTAGGGGCCATGTGGGGGCATATTGCCCTGGGCTTCTGAGCTGTTATCCTTATTGCAGTACGGCTTATGGTGGTCTCCTTTTCTTGTCCTGATTGAAGGAATTCCCTGATGAACCACTGAATGACCAAAAGAGGGGAAAACGCGTCGGAAGAAGATGCCATTAAGCTAAGTACATAACTGTTTAGGCCATATAGGGTATATATGTATATGTATGTAAAAACACATCTGTTTAGACAAGCCTATCACCTCAACTCACCAACCTAACTCTCCCCTGTCCCCTCCTAAATGTTAATCTTAATCTGCTCCTGCCTATTCACCTGTCTCCACATCCTCCATGCCCCCAAATACCACACGGTAAATGCCCTTAGACAAATTCTGACTGATGACCATGTTCTTCCTATTGTGTCCCCCTATTTCCATATAGATTGTAAGCTTGCGAGCAGGACCCTCACTCCTCCTGTAACTGTTGAAATGTCATACATTGTATTGTTTATATTGTCTGTACATACATATATATATATATATATATATATATATATATACAGTACAGACCAAAAGTTTGGACACACCTTCTCTTCTGCTAAGGACAGGCAACAAGCAGAAGAGACTTGTTTGGGCTAAAGAACACAAGGAATGGACATTAGACCAGTGGAAATCTGTGCTTTGGTCTGATGAGTCCAAATTTGAGATCTTTGGTTCCAACCACCGTGTCTTTGTGCGACGCAGAAAAGGTGAACGGATGGACTCTACATGCCTGGTTCCCACCATGAAGCATGGAGGAGGAGGTGTGATGGTGTGGGGGTGCTTTGCTGGTGACACTGTTGGGGATTTATTCAAAATTGAAGGCATACTGAACCAGCATGGCTACCACAGCATCTTGCAGCGGCATGCTATTCCATCCGGTTTGCGTTTAGTTGGACCATCATTTATTTTTCAACAGGACAATGACCCCAAACACACCTCCAGGCTGTGTAAGGGCTATTTGACCAAGAAAGAGAGTGATGGGGGCTACGCCAGATGACCTGGCCTCCACAGTCACCAGACCTGAACCCAATCGAGATGGTTTGTGGTGAGCTGGACCGCAGAGTGAAGGCAAAAGGGCCAACAAGTGCTAAGCATCTCTGGGAACTCCTTCAAGATTGTTGGAAGACCATTTCCGGTGACTACCTCTTGAAGCTCATCAAGAGAATGCCAAGAGTGTGCAAAGCAGTCATCAAAGCAAAAGGTGGCTACTTTGAAGAACCTAGAATATAAGACATATTTTCAGTTGTTTCACACTTTTTTGTTAAGTATATAATTCCACATGTGTTAATTCATAGTTTTGATGCCTTCAGTGTGAATGTACAATTTTCATAGTCATGAAAATACAGAAAAATCTTTAAATGAGAAGATGTGTCCAAACTTTTCGTCTGTACTGTATATATGTACAATGGGGAAAAAAGTATTTAGTCAGCCACCAATTGTGCAAGTTCTCCCACTTAAAAAGATGAGCGAGGCCTGTAATTGACATCATAGGTCGACCTCAGCTATGAGAGACAAAATGAGAAAACAAATCCTGAAAATCACATTGTCCGATTTGGAAAGAACTTTTTTTTTTAAATTTTGGTGGAAAATAAGTATTTGGTCAATTACAAAAGTTCTTCTCAATACTTTGTTATATATCCTTTGTTGGCAATGACAGAGGTGAAACTTTTTCTGTAAGTCTTCACAAGGTTGGCACACACTGTTGCTGGTATGTTGGCCCATTCCTCCATGCAGATCTCCTCTAGAGCGGTGATGTTTTGGGGCTGTCGCTGGGAAACACGGACTTTCAGCTCCCTCCAAAGGTTTTCTATAGGGTTTAGATGTGGAGACTGGCTAGGCCACTCCAGGACCTTGAAATGCTTCTTACAAAGCCACTCCTTCATTGCCCTGGCGGTGTGCTTGGGATCATGGTCATGCTGAAAGACCCAGCCACATTTCATCTTCAATGCCTTTGCTGATGGAAGGAGGTTTGCACTCAAAATCTCACGATACATGGCCCCATTCATTCTTTCATGTACACGGATCAGTCGTCCTGGTCCCTTGGCAGAGAAACAGCCCCAAAGCATGATGTTGCCACCCCCATGCTTCACAGTAGGTATGGGACCCAGACATGTAATGGCTTAAGCAGGGGGACACGTCTGGCTCTGCAGGATCCCTGGCGGAGTAGTGTGTTACTGATGGTAGCCTGTGTAACATGGGTCCCAGCTCTCTGCAGGTCATTCACTAGGTCCCCCGTGTGGATCTAGAATTTTTGCTCACCGTTCTTGAGATCATTTTGACCCCACGGGGTGAGATCTTGTGTGGAGCCCCAGATCGATGGAGATTATCAGTGGTCTTGTATGTCACATTTTCTAATTATTGCTCCCACAGTTGATTTCTTCACACCAAGCTGCTCGCCTATTGCAGATTCAGTCTTCCCAGCCTGGTGCAGGGCTACAATTTTGTTTCTGGTGTCCTTCGACAGCTCTTTGGTCTTCACCATGGTGGAGTTTGGAGTGTGACTGTATGAGGATGCGGAAAGGTGTCTTTTATACTGATAACAAGTTCAAACAGGTGCCAGTACTACAGGTAATGAGTGGAGGACAGAGGAGCCAGTACTACAGGTAAATGAGTGGAGGACAGAGGAGCCAGTACTACAGGTAATGAGCGGAGGACAGAGGAGGCAGTACTACAGGTAAATGAGTGGAGGACAGAGGAGCCTCTTAAAGAAGAAGTTACAGGTCTGGGAGAGCCAGAAATCTTGCTTGTTTGTAATTGACCAAATACTTATTTTCCACCAAAATTTGAAAAAAAAAATTCTTTCCAAATCGGACAATGTGATTTTCAGGATTTGTTTTCTCATTTTGTCTCTCATAGTTGAGGTCGACCTATGATGTCAATTACAGGCCTCGCTCATCCTTTTAAGTGGGAGAACTTGCACAATTGACGGCTGACTAAATACTTTTTTCCCCATTGTGTATATATATATATATATATATATATATATATATATATATATATATATATATAGTATATATATATATATATATATATATATATATATATATATACACACACACACATACACACACATATACATTACCAACGGGCCTCACGAGAGACTGTTGTGGAGGCCACATCAAAAGGCTGAAACTAATTCTGCTCAATATTAATATTAACATATTAATTATCATTTTTTTATATTAATTGTATGACTTCATATTGAGCAGAATTAAGTATGCTGATATCCCCTATATACAGTATGAGCCCCCACGTACAATATATATATATATATATATATATATATATATATATGATAGTCCATATCCATAGAAACATTACTATGAGGTATATGGGTTTTTAAACTAACTAAACAGAGAATTTTTTAATGTTTTTATTTGTTATGGTTTACATGTTTAAGGGCCCCATGGGTTGACTGCTTTGGTTGTTGATTGAGGGGGCTATGTGGGGGCTCATACTGTATACAGGGGATGTCAGCATACTTAATTCTGCTCAATATTAAGTCATACAATTAATATAGAAAAACAATTATAAATAATATGTTAATATTAATATTGAGCAGAATTAGTTTCAGCCTTTTGGTGCATCCTCCACAACAGTCTCTCATATGGCCCCTTGGGAAAATTAATCTCCCCCCTGCTCTATTATGAATAGCGCTAGGTTATGTATTCTGTTGTGCGATGCGCTTTGACATGTGATGTGATACATCGAGTATCGAGAGGGGGGGGGGCACACCTTCTAAACTGCCCAGGGTCCTGGCTTCTCTTAGACCACCACTTCTCTGGACTAATGGGAACGCATTATGACATATGACTTTGGGATAATCTGCAACAGAGTGACTGCCATGGTGCAGTTTTAAGGTGAATGCTGATGAAATCTGTAACAATGATACTCACTTGGGAGCGATGGGAGGTAAAACAGGAACCGTTTGTATTTAAAGTCTGGCTGGTTTATTTAAGTCCTCATAAACCGCATCACAGAAAAATTTCCTGCAGGGCTCTCCTCACCGCCTTCCGGATAGAAAAATCATCAGCTGACTTTGGGAGTCAGAGCTGCTACAAGGCCTTGAACCACCTCTGTAATTCAATCTGCAGCTTTTGCTGAAGCAGTTTACTTGTCTGTTGTGCCAGCTGTCGCGGCTGTAGCTGTTGCGGTTGCAGCTGATGGGCTTGCACCAGGTGTTTAATCAGGTCCTCCATGCTGCCTGATGCTGCTCCGTGGCCTATAGCCACCGTCACCCACGACATGCAGTACTTCTGTAGTAATCACACGTGTTCCCTAGGAACGCTGCCCGCATTCTAAACCAAATGTAACAATGCTACTCACTTGGAGGCGATCCGAGGAATAACAGGAACCTTTACTATTTAAAGTCCGGCTGGTTTATTTCAGTCCTCATAAACCACATCACAGAAAACTTAAATACCACCTTTGTCCAGCAGCAAGTAAAACATAAAGTAATAAGTCCATACAATAGTGCTGGTTAGCCCAGCTGGCTTCTTAGTCCTTTAGCAAATTAACACAATCCAGGCGATCTGCAACCTCCATACCCCCAGCATGTGTGAGACAAACAGCTCTCAATTTACCCAGTGAATCACACCCAGGGGAGGAGACATGGTGAGCAGCCATTTAGCTGCTCATAATCAACCTGTCATGGATGATTAATCCCTTTTAGTCCTATATGCACTAAGGCATTACTCCAAGTTTATCTCCCAGACACTAGGTGTCTGACAGTCACCTTACACAACAGTGTTTATTTTACCGTTCAAGGTACAAAAAAGTGGGAAAAAATAAGACCAAGTGTAAAATGTTGAAAATAAACCGCAATTCCGCCTGTTTGAGTTTTGTACGGCAGGTCAGTATGATTATGTATTATATATATACAAAACTGATTTTTAAAATTCAGAATTTTGTAAAAACATTTGTTTTTTGTTGCCAACTACTATTATACTTCTCTGTGGAGGTAGCTGTAGGTTTTATTGCTACCATTTTGGAGTACATATGATTTTATAACTTTTTATTGCATTTTTTTTTTTTTAGACTTGCAGCAACTAAAAAAACTGCATGTCTGGCACTTCATTTTTTGGTCTTTATATCATTTATGGGTTAATTAATTTTATATTACAATGAATCAGTATTCTGCCACCGATGTACGTGGGTGAGATGTGTCTGGGGGATGTGAGCACGGATCTCTGTACATGCAATGACAGGTAGTGTTACTCGCTAACCTCCACCCTTATTCTTGACCGACTGCATGTGGTAAATCCGGGAAGGACGATGTAGTGATAGTGAAGAATTTTAAGAACTTTAATTCACAGCACCTTGATGAGATGAGGGAAGATGAAGGGATGAAGATGAGGTAGAACGTGGAAGGTGGAGCGTAGAGGTGACACGAGAATCCTCTCTAAAGTCCTAATGCACGTGTTGCCAATATGGCTCTGACCACAAGAAAGGATGTGAGGAAACAAGATAGAAGGAGTTAAATAGAGAGAGGCATTGTGGGAATTACAGCTTCAACATTATTATAACAATGGCCAAAAGATGTCAGCAAAGTACAACAAACACTGTGACCATAATATCTATATGTAAAAGATGATAGCAGTAAACCATATAACATTAGTCAAATGTCCCTGAAATGGCTGAAAGCTTTTGCAGACGATTAGCTAACAGCACAATCAGACTTTTATGGGTGTAGAAATAACAAATATACCTCCCTTTTGTTATGTTATTCACTTCTTTATTTTTAGGTTGAGGAAAAGGAGTTAGTTTTAAACTTATAAGGTCCCCGTCGCCCCAACGCGCGTTTCGCCCTTTCTTCATCAGAACCTCATGTGTACCACCTTCTATCTATGTAAGTGCAATTATTCACCTTGACCCTCTTTTCTTTGGTGCTTATTATGGCATTTCTCTATAATAATGACAAGTAGATCTATGAGATGACGGTGTATATTTCTTTTTGTTACCTAAATCATAACTATACCGAGGCACTTGTCACTTTATATATTACTATGGTTTGGTAATTTAAAGCGCACCTGTCAGCAGGATTGTGCTTAGTGAACCACATACACTGCGAGGTGGGCGCCATTACACTGATTAAAATGATACCTTTGTTGATGAAATCCGTCCTGTGGTTCTTTTTTAATCTTTATTTTCATTCCTGAGATAATGAGATGCTCGTGCTTTGGGGCAACCTGTGAGGAGGGGCTATAACTGGTGCTCTGCTAATGTATTCCTATCTCTGCCTTCTGACAGGTCACTGTGCCTTCAGTGACCTGCCTCCTATTTTAAATACTGTCTTTGTAATTGTGGTAGAAATCAAGAAATTTACGTGTAGCAAATCGGCCCCGCCGCCCGCACATGCGCAGTAGCATCTCTTGTTCGCCGAGAGATGCTACTGTGCAAGCGCGGCCCGTGGTGCCATACTGCTGCAGGCAAATTTCTTTTTCTCCAGAGAAATGGTACCGCTAGCAGCGTTTGCTCAGTAGCATTTCTCGTCAACCGATAGATGCTACTGCGCACGCGGTCCAAAAATGACTTGCAGCCAGAGTCCTCTACTACTGCGCAGTGCGTAGAGCGAGTGGTTATGGAGCGGTTCGTGCATTCCCTGCCCAGGCCAATACAGACTTGGGTTGCCCAGGGTGATCCCCGGAACGCTGATGAACTGGTTGGTCTGGTCGAGAGGTATCAGGGGGCCGAGGGTTCCTTGGTAAAGCAGCTCACTCCATAGTGGGGAACTCACCAGGGGGCGGAGGCCCAAAAAGGGATAGAGCGTCCAAGGGCCAAAGGGTTGGGGGAGGTAATGCCCAAGGTCCCTGCTGAAGATATATGTTGGAGATGTCACGGCCCAGGCCATATAGCCCCCCGCTGCCCCCTGGCCCCCGAGCAAATGGATGTAGCCTGGGCCGCCAGTGTTCTTACTATGCCTACCTCACCTGCAGTGTGGACAATCAGCCCAGTGAGGGGCCACAGCAGCATTGCTAATCTGCCCTACTGGGCACTTTTCCGGTGGGCCGCGGTGTGGCACTGCTTGGGGGGCCGCCAGCCCGTTTTTACGGCTGCCGGCCCCTTTAATTTTCTGGGTGCCTGCCCAGGTAGCTCGGCATCACCGGGGGCAGGGCGCTCGCGCACACAGCGAACGCTGTGACGCACACAGGTGGCTGGAGCTGGGAACGCACTGACACTGCTAAGTGTCAGCGCATTCTGTGAGCAGAGAGCATGCACTCTGCTCTCCCACCCGTGGCCCCAGGTCGCCCGCACACAAAGCAGCAGCGGCCTCGCCGGAACTGCAGGAAAAAAGGTAAACAGTACTTTGTGGGGCCATCATACCAAGGGGGCCATTGTATGTGGGGGCCATCATACCAAGGGGGCCATTATATGCGGGGGCCATCATACCAAGGGGGCCATTATATGTGGAGGCCATCATACCAAGGGGGCCATTGTATGTGGGGGCCATCATACCAAGGGGGCCATTGTATGTGGGGGCCATCATACCAAGGTGACTATTATATCATCTTTATCAATGATTTAGGTGAAGGAATTGAGGGTAAACTGATTAAATTTGCTGATGACACAAAGCTAGGAGGGATAGCTAACACTAGAGAAGAGAGAGAGAGGATTCAAAAAGACCTAAATAAACTGGAGCAGTGGGCAGCAACTAACAGAATGGTTTTTAACAGGGAAAAATGCAAAGTACTACATCTGGGCAATAAAAATGAAAAAAGCATATACAGAATGGGAGGAATAGAGCTAAGCAACAGTACATGTGAAAAAGACTTAGGTATACTAATAGATCATAGACTGAACATGAGTCAACACTGTGATGCAGCAGCAAAAAAGGCAAATACAATTTTGGGATGTATTAACAGAAGCATACAGTCTAGATCACGTGAAGAAGAGCGACCGGAATGCTGACCGGTCTGCAAACCATGTCCTATGAGGAACGGTTACAGGATTTGGGAGTGTTTAGCTTGCAAAAAAGAAGACTGAGAGGAGACTTAATAGCTGTCTACAAATATCTCAAGGGCTGTCACATTGAAGAAGGATCATCTTTATTCTCATTTGCACAAGGAAAGACTGGAAGCAATGGGATGAAACTGAATGGCAGGAGACACAGATTAGATATTAGAAAAAACTTTTTGACAGTGAGGGTGATCAATGAGTGGAACAGGCGGCCACGAGAGGTGGTGAGTTCCCCTTCAATGGACGTCTTAAAACAGAGGCTGGACAAACATCTATCTGAGAGGGTTTAGTGAATCCTGCTTTAAGCAGGGGGTTGGACCAGATGACCCAGGAGGTCCCCTCCAACTCTACCACTCTGACTCTATGATTCTATATGGGGGCCGTCATACTATGTACAGGGCTGTATGTGGAGCCATCATACTATGTACAGGACTGTATGTGGAGTCATCATACTATGTACAGGGCTGTATGTGGAGTCATCATACTATGTACAGGACTGTATGTGAAGTCATCATACTATGTACAGGGCTGTATGTGGAGTCATCATACTATGTACAGGGCTGTATGTGGAGCAATCATACTATGTACAGGACTGTATGTGGAGCCATCATACTATGTACAGGACTGTATGTGAAGTTATCATACTATGTACAGGGCTGTATGTGGAGCCATCATACTATGTACAGGACTGTATGTGGAGTCATCATACTATGTGCAGGACTGTATGTGGAGCCATCATACTATGTACAGGGCTGTATGTGGAGTCATCATACTATGTGCAGGGCTGTATGTGGAGCCATCATACTATGTACAGGACTGTATGTGGAGCCATCATACTATGTACAGGACTGTATGTGGAGCCATCATACTATGTACAGGGCTGTATGTGGAGCCATCATACTATGTACAGGGCTGTATGTGGAGCCATCATACTATGTACAGGGCTGTATGTGGAGCCATCATACTATGTACAGGACTGTATGTGGAGCCATCATACTATGTGCAGGGCTGTATGTGGAGTCATCATACTATGTACAGGGCTGTATGTGGAGCCATCATACTATGTGCAGGACTGTATGTGGAGCCATCATACTATGTACAGGGCTGTATGTGGAGTCATCATACTATGTACAGGACTGTATGTGGAGTCATCATACTATGTACAGGACTGTATGTGGAGCCATCATACTATGTACAGGGCTGTATGTGGAGCCATCATACTATGTACAGGACTGTATGTGAAGTCATCATACTATGTACAGGGCTGTATGTGGAGCCATCATACTATGTACAGGACTGTATGTGGAGCCATCATACTATGTACAGGACTGTATGTGAAGTCATCATACTATGTACAGGGCTGTATGTGGAGCCATCATACTATGTACAGGGCTGTATGTGGAGCAATCATACTATGTACAGTACTGTATGTGGAGCCATCATACTATGTACAGGACTGTATGTGAAGTCATCATACTATGTACAGGGCTGTATGTGGGGACATCATACTATGTACAGGGCTGTATGTGGGGCCATCATACTATGTACAGGACTGTATGTGGAGCCATCATACTATGTACAGGGCTGTATGTGGAGCAATCATACTATGTACAGGACTGTATGTGGAGCCATCATACTATGTACAGGACTGTATGTGAAGTCATCATACTATGTACAGGGCTGTATGTGGGGACATCATACTATGTACAGGGCTGTATGTGGGGCCATCATACTATGTACAGGACTGTATGTGGAGCCATCATACTATGTACAGGGCTGTATGTGGACCCATCATACTATGTACAGGGCTGTATGTGGAGTCATCATACTATGTACAGGGCTGTATGTGGAGCCATCATACTATGTACAGGGCTGTATGTGGACCCATCATACTATGTACAGGGCTGTATGTGGAGTCATCATACTATGTACAGGGCTGTATGTGGGGACATCATACTATGTACAGGGCTGTATGTGGGGCCATCATACTATGTGCAGGATTGTATGTGCAGCCATCATACTATTTACAGGGCTGTATGTGGACTCATCATACTATGTACAGGGCTGTATGTGGAGCCATCATACTATGTACAGGGCTGTATGTGGAGCCATCATACTATGTACAGGGCTGTATGCGGGCCATCTTATTACATGCAGAACTGTATGTGGAGCCATCATACTATGTACAGGGCTGTATGTGGAGTCATCATACTATGTACAGGACTGTATGTGGAGTCATCATACTATGTACAGGACTGTATGTGGAGCCATCATACTATGTACAGGACTGTATGTGGAGCCATCATACTATGTACAGGACTGTATGTGGAGCCATCATACTATGTACAGGACTGTATGTGGAGCCGTCATACTATGTACAGGACTGTATGTGGAGCCATCATACTATGTACAGGACTGTATGTGGAGCCATCATACTATGTACAGGACTCTATGTGGAGTCATCATACTATGTACAGGACTGTATGTGGAGCCATCATACTATGTACAGGACTGTATGTGGAGCCATCATACTATGTACAGGACTGTATGTGGAGCCATCATACTATGTACAGGACTGTATGTGGAGCCGTCATACTATGTACAGGACTGTATGTGGAGTCATCATACTATGTACAGGACTGTATGTGGAGCCATCATGCTATGTACAGGACTGTATGTGGAGCCATCATACTATGTACAGGACTGTATGTGGAGCCATCATACTATGTACAGGACTGTATGTGGAGCCGTCATACTATGTACAGGGCTGTATGTGGAGTCATCATACTATGTACAGGACTGTATGTGGAGCCATCATACTATGTACAGGACTGTATGTGGAGCCATCATACTATGTACAGGACTGTATGTGGAGCCATCATACTATGTACAGGGCTGTATGTGGAGCCATCATACTATGTACAGGACTGTATGTGGAGCCATCATACTATGTACAGGACTGTATGTGGAGCCATCATACTATGTACAGGGCTGTATGTGGAGCCATCATACTATGTACAGGACTGTATGTGAAGCCATCATACTATGTACAGGACTGTATGTGGAGCCATCATACTATGTACAGGGCTGTATGTGGAGCCATCATACTATGTACAGGGCTGTATGTGGAGCCGTCATACTATGTACAGGGCTGTATGTGGAGCCGTCATACTATGTACAGGACTGTATGTGGAGCCATCATACTATGTACAGGGCTGTATGTGGAGCCATCATACTATGTACAGGGCTGTATGTGGAGCCATCATACTATGTACAGGACTGTATGTGGAGCCATCATACTATGTACAGGGCTGTATGTGGAGCCATCATACTATGTACAGGGCTGTATGTGGAGCCGTCATACTATGTACAGGGCTGTATGTGGAGCCATCATACTATGTACAGGACTGTATGTGGAGCCATCATACTATGTACAGGGCTGTATGTGGAGTCATCATACTATGTACAGGACTGTATGTGGAGCCATCATACTATGTACAGGACTGTATGTGGAGCCATCATACTATGTACAGGGCTGTATGTGGAGCCATCATACTATGTACAGGGCTGTATGTGGAGCCGTCATACTATGTACAGGGCTGTATGTGGAGTCATCATACTATGTACAGGACTGTATGTGGAGCCATCATACTATGTACAGGACTGTATGTGGAGCCATCATACTATGTACAGGGCTGTATGTGGAGTCATCATACTATGTACAGGACTGTATGTGGAGCCATCATACTATGTACAGGACTGTATGTGGAGCCATCATACTATGTACAGGGCTGTATGTGGAGCCATCATACTATGTACAGGACTGTATGTGGAGCCATCATACTATGTACAGGGCTGTATGTGGAGCCATCATACTATGTACAGGGCTGTATGTGGAGCCGTCATACTATGTACAGGGCTGTATGTGGAGCCGTCATACTATGTACAGGGCTGTATGTGGAGCCATCATACTATGTACAGGACTGTATGTGGAGCCATCATACTATGTACAGGGCTGTATGTGGAGCCATCATACTATGTACAGGACTGTATGTGGAGCCATCATACTATGTACAGGACTGTATGTGGAGCCATCATACTATGTACAGGGCTGTATGTGGACCCATCATACTATGTACAGGGCTGTATGTGGAGCCATCATACTATGTACAGGGCTGTATGTGGAGCCATCATACTATGTACAGGGCTGTATGTGGAGTCATCATACTATGTACAGGGCTGTATGTGGGGACATCATACTATGTACAGGGCTGTATGTGGGGCCATCATACTATGTACAGGACTGTATGTGGAGCCATCATACTATGTACAGGGCTGTATGTGGACCCATCATACTATGTACAGGGCTGTATGTGGAGCCATCATACTATGTACAGGGCTGTATGTGGAGTCATCATACTATGTACAGGGCTGTATGTGGGGACATCATACTATGTACAGGACTGTATGTGGAGCCATCATACTATGTACAGGGCTGTATGTGGAGCCATCATACTATGTACAGGGATGTATGTGGAGTCATCATACTATGTACAGGGCTGTATGTGGAGTCATCATACTATGTACAGGGCTGTATGTGGGGACATCATACTATGTACAGGGCTGTATGTGGGGCCATCATACTATGTGCAGGATTGTATGTGCAGCCATCATACTATTTACAGGGCTGTATGTGGACTCATCATACTATGTACAGGGCTGTATGTGGAGCCATCATACTATGTACAGGACTGTATGTGGAGCCATCATACTATGTACAGGACTGTATGTGGAGCCATCATACTATGTACAGGGCTGTATGTGGAGCCATCATACTATGTACAGGACTGTATGTGGAGCCATCATACTATGTACAGGGCTGTATGTGGAGCCATCATACTATGTACAGGGCTGTATGCGGAGCCATCATACTATGTACAGGGCTGTATGTGGGGCCATCATACTATGTACAGGGCTGTATGTGGACTCATCATACTATGTACAGGACTGTATGTGGAGTCATCATACTATGTACAGGGCTGTATGTGGACTCATCATACTATGTACAGGACTGTATGTGGAGCCATCATACTATGTGCAGGACTGTATGTGGAGCCATCATACTATGTACAGGACTGTATGTGGAGCCATCATACTATGTACAGGGCTGTATGTGGAGCCATCATACTATGTACAGGGCTGTATGTGGGGCCATCATACTATGTACAGGGCTGTATGTGGACTCATCATACTATGTACAGGACTGTATGTGGAGTCATCATAATATGTACAGGGCTGTATGTGGAGCCATCATACTATGTGCAGGACTGTATGTGGAGCCATCATACTATGTACAGGACTGTATGTGGAGCCATCATACTATGTACAGGGCTGTATGTGGAGCCATCATACTATGTACAGGGCTGTATGTGGGGCCATCATACTATGTACAGGGCTGTATGTGGACTCATCATACTATGTACAGGACTGTATGTGGAGTCATCATACTATGTACAGGGCTGTATGTGGACTCCTCATACTATGTACAGGACTGTATGTGGAGTCATCATAATATGTACAGGGCTGTATGTGGAGCCATCATACTATGTACAGGGCTGTATGTGGGGCCATCATACTATGTACAGGGCTGTATGTGGAGTCATCATACTATGTACAGGACTGTATGTGGAGTCATCATACTATGTACAGGGCTGTATGTGGACTCATCATACTATGTACAGGACTGTATGTGGAGTCATCATACTATGTACAGGGCTGTATGTGGACTCATCATACTATGTACAGGACTGTATGTGGGGCCATCATACTATGTACAGGGCTGTATGTGGAGTCATCATACTATGTACAGGGCTGTATGTGGAGCCATCATACTATGTACAGGGCTGTATGTGGAGCCATCATACTATGTACAGGACTGTTTGTGGAGCCATCATACTATGTACAGGGCTGTATGTGGAGCCATCATACTATGTACAGGACTGTATGTGGAGTCATCATACTATGTACAGGGCTGTATGTGGACTCATCATACTATGTACAGGACTGTATGTGGAGTCATCATACTATGTACAGGGCTGTATGTGGAGTCATCATACTATGTACAGGGCTGTATGTGGAGCCATCATACTATGTACAGGGCTGTATGTGGAGTCATCATACTATGTACAGGGCTGTATGTGGAGCCATCATACTATGTACAGGGCTGTATGTGGAGCCATCATACTATGTACAGGGCTGTATGCGGGCCATCTTATTACATGCAGAACTGTATGTGGAGCCATCATACTATGTGCAGGACTGTATGTGGAGCCATCATACTATGTGCAGGACTGTATGTGGAGTCATCATACTATGTACAGGACTGTATGTGGGGCCATCATACTATGTGCAGGACTGTATGTGGAGTCATCATAATATGTACAGGGCTGTATGTGGAGCCATCATACTATGTACAGGGCTGTATGTGAAGTCATCATAATATGTACAGGGCTGTATGTGGAGCCATCATACTATGTACAGGGCTGTATGTGGGGCCATCATACTATGTGCAGGATTGTATGTGCAGCCATCATACTATGTACAGGGCTGTATGTGGACTCATCATACTATGTACAGGACTGTATGTGGAGTCATCATACTATGTACAGGGCTGTATGTGGAGCCATCATACTATGTACAGGGCTGTATGTGGAGTCATCATACTATGTACAGGGCTGTATGTGGAGCCATCATACTATGTACTGGGCTGTATGTGGAGCCATCATACTATGTACAGGGCTGTATGTGGAGCCATCATACTATGTACAGGGCTGTATGCGGGCCATCTTATTACATGCAGAACTGTATGTGGAGCCATCATACTATGTGCAGGACTGTATGTGGAGCCATCATACTATGTGCAGGACTGTATGTGGAGTCATCATACTATGTGCAGGACTGTATGTGGAGCCATCATACTATGTACAGGACTGTATGTGGAGTCATCATAATATGTACAGGGCTGTATGTGGAGCCATCATACTATGTACAGGACTGTATGTGGGGCCATCATACTATGTACAGAACTGTATGCGGGCCATCTTATTACATGCAGAACTGTATGTGGAGCCATCATACTATGTACAGGGCTGTATGTGGAGCCATCATACTATGTACAGGACTGTATGTGGAGCCATCATACTATGTACAGGGCTGTATGTGGAGCAATCATACTATGTACAGGACTGTATGTGAAGTCATCATACTATGTACAGGGCTGTATGTGGAGCCATCATACTATGTACAGGACTGTATGTGAAGTCATCATACTATGTACAGGGCTGTATGTGGAGCCATCATACTATGTACAGGGCTGTATGTGGAGCCATCATACTATGTACAGGGCTGTATGTGGAGCCATCATACTATGTACAGGGCTGTATGTGGACTCATCATACTATGTACAGGGCTGTATGTGGAGCCATCATACTATGTACAGGGCTGTATGTGGAGCCATCATACTATGTACAGGGCTGTATGTGGAGCCATCATACTATGTACAGGGCTGTATGTGGAGTCATCATACTATGTACAGGACTGTATGTGGAGCCATCATACTATGTACAGGACTGTATGTGGAGTCATCATACTATGTACAGGACTGTATGTGGAGTCATCATACTATGTACAGGGCTGTATGTGGAGCCATCATACTATGTACAGGACTGTATGTGGAGCCATCATACTATGTACAGGGCTGTATGTGGAGTCATCATACTATGTACAGGACTGTATGTGGAGTCATCATACTATGTACAGGACTGTATGTGAAGTCATCATACTATGTACAGGGCTGTATGTGGAGTCATCATACTATGTACAGGACTGTATGTGGAGTCATCATACTATGTACAGGGCTGTATGTGGAGTCATCATACTATGTACAGGGCTGTATGTGGAGCCATCATACTATGTACAGGGCTGTATGTGGAGCCATCATACTATGTACAGGACTGTATGTGGAGCCATCATACTATGTACAGGACTGTATGTGGAGCCATCATACTATGTACAGGGCTGTATGTGGAGTCATCATACTATGTACAGGACTGTATGTGGAGCCATCATACTATGTACAGGACTGTATGTGGAGTCATCATACTATGTACAGGGCTGTATGTGGAGCCATCATACTATGTACAGGACTGTATGTGGAGCCATCATACTATGTACAGGGCTGTATGTGGAGCCATCATACTATGTACAGGGCTGTATGTGGAGCCATCATACTATGTACAGGGCTGTATGTGGAGCCATCATACTATGTACAGGACTGTATGTGGAGCCATCATACTATGTACAGGGCTGTATGTGGAGTCATCATACTATGTACAGGACTGTATGTGGAGCCATCATACTATGTACAGGACTGTATGTGGAGTCATCATACTATGTACAGGACTGTATGTGGAGTCATCATACTATGTACAGGGCTGTATGTGGAGCCATCATACTATGTACAGGACTGTATGTGGAGCCATCATACTATGTACAGGGCTGTATGTGGAGCAATCATACTATGTATAGGACTGTATGAGAAGTCATCATACTATGTACAGGGCTGTATGTGGAGTCATCATACTATGTACAGGGCTGTATGTGGAGCCATCATACTATGTACAGGACTGTATGTGGAGCCATCATACTACGTACAGGACTGTATGTGGAGTCATCATACTATGTGCAGGACTGTATGTGGAGCCATCATACTATGTACAGGGCTGTATGTGGAGCCATCATACTATGTACAGGACTGTATGTGGAGTCATCATACTATGTGCAGGACTGTATGTGGAGCCATCATACTATGTACAGGGCTGTATGTGGAGTCATCATACTATGTGCAGGGCTGTATGTGGAGCCATCATACTATGTACAGGACTGTATGTGGAGCCATCATACTATGTACAGGACTGTATGTGGAGCCATCATACTATGTACAGGGCTGTATGTGGAGCCATCATACTATGTACAGGGCTGTATGTGGAGCCATCATACTATGTACAGGACTGTATGTGGAGCCATCATACTATGTGCAGGGCTGTATGTGGAGTCATCATACTATGTACAGGGCTGTATGTGGAGCCATCATACTATGTACAGGGCTGTATGTGGAGCCATCATACTATGTGCAGGACTGTATGTGGAGCCATCATACTATGTACAGGGCTGTATGTGGAGCCATCACACTTTGTACAGGACTGTATGTGGAGCAATCATACTATGTACAGGACTGTATGTGAAGTCATCATACTATGTACAGGGCTGTATGTGGAGCCATCATACTATGTACAGGGCTGTATGTGGAGCCATCATACTATGTACAGGGCTGTATGTGGAGCCATCATACTATGTACAGGGCTGTATGTGGAGCAATCATACTATGTACAGGACTGTATGTGAAGTCATCATACTATGTACAGGGCTGTATGTGGAGCCATCATACTATGTACAGGGCTGTATGTGAAGTCATCATACTATGTACAGGGCTGTATTTGGAGCCATCATACTATGTACAGGGCTGTATGTGGAGTCATCATACTATGTACAGGGCTGTATGTGAAGTCATCATACTATGTACAGGGCTGTATTTGGAGCCATCATACTATGTACAGGACTGTATGTGGAGCCATCATACTATGTACAGGACTGTATGTGGAGCCATCATACTATGTACAGGACTGTATGTGAAGTCATCATACTATGTACAGGACTGTATGTGGAGCCATCATACTATGTACAGGGCTGTATGTGGAGCCATCATACTATGTACAGGACTGTATGTGGAGCCATCATACTATGTGCAGGGCTGTATGTGGGCTCATCATACTATGTACAGGGCTGTATGTGGAGCCATCATACTATGTACAGGACTGTATGTGGAGCCATCATACTATGTACAGGACTGTATGTGGAGCCATCATACTATGTGCAGGGCTGTATGTGGGCTCATCATACTATGTACAGGACTGTATGTGGAGCCATCATACTATGTACAGGACTGTATGTGGAGTCATCATACTATGTGCAGGACTGTATGTGGAGCCATCATACTATGTACAGGACTGTATGTGGAGTCATCATACTATGTACAGGGCTGTATGTGGAGCCATCATACTATGTACAGGACTGTATGTGGAGCCATCATACTATGTACAGGACTGTATGTGGAGCCATCATACTATGTACAGGGCTGTATGTGGAGCCATCATACTATGTACAGGACTGTATGTGGAGCAATCATACTATGTACAGGGCTGTATGTGGAGCCATCATACTATGTGCAGGGCTGTATGTGGAGTCATCATACTATGTACAGGGCTGTATGTGGAGCCATCATACTATGTGCAGGACTGTATGTGGAGCCATCATACTATGTGCAGGGCTGTATGTGGAGCCATCATACTATGTACAGGGCTGTATGTGGAGCCATCATACTATGTACAGGACTGTATGTGGAGTCATCATACTATGTGCAGGGCTGTATGTGGAGCCATCATACTATGTACAGGACTGTATGTGGAGCCATCATACTATGTACAGGACTGTATGTGGAGCCATCATACTATGTACAGGGCTGTATGTGGAGCCATCATACTATGTACAGGGCTGTATGTGGAGCCATCATACTATGTACAGGACTGTATGTGGAGCCATCATACTATGTACAGGGCTGTATGTGGAGTCATCATACTATGTACAGGACTGTATGTGGAGCCATCATACTATGTGCAGGGCTGTATGTGGAGCCATCATACTATGTACAGGGCTGTATGTGGAGCCATCATACTATGTACAGGACTGTATGTGGAGTCATCATACTATGTGCAGGGCTGTATGTGGAGCCATCATACTATGTACAGGACTGTATGTGGAGCCATCATACTATGTACAGGACTGTATGTGGAGCCATCATACTATGTACAGGGCTGTATGTGGAGCCATCATACTATGTACAGGGCTGTATGTGGAGTCATCATACTATGTACAGGGCTGTATGTGGAGCCATCATACTATGTACAGGGCTGTATGTGGAGCCATCATACTATGTACAGGACTGTATGTGGAGCCATCATACTATGTACAGGACTGTATGTGGAGCCATCATACTATGTACAGGGCTGTATGTGGAGCCATCATACTATGTACAGGGCTGTATGTGGAGTCATCATACTATGTACAGGGCTGTATGTGGAGCCATCATACTATGTACAGGACTGTATGTGGAGCCATCATACTATGTACAGGGCTGTATGTGGAGTCATCATACTATGTACAGGACTGTATGTGGAGCCATCATACTATGTACAGGGCTGTATGTGGAGACATCATACTATGTGCAGGGCTGTATGTGGAGCCATCATACTATGTACAGGACTGTATGTGGAGCCATCATACTATGTACAGGACTGTATGTGGAGCCATCATACTATGTACAGGACTGTATGTGGAGCAATCATACTATGTACAGGACTGTATGTGGAGCCATCATACTATGTACAGGGCTGTATGTGGAGCCATCATACTATGTGCAGGACTGTATGTGGAGTCATCATACTATGTACAGGGCTGTATGTGGAGCCATCATACTATGTACAGGACTGTATGTGGAGCCATCATACTATGTACAGGACTGTATGTGGAGCCATCATACTATGTGCAGGACTGTATGTGGAGTCATCATACTATGAACAGGGCTGTATGTGGAGCCATCATACTATGTACAGGGCTGTATGTGGAGCCATCATACTATGTACAGGACTGTATGTGGAGCCATCATACTATGTACAGGGCTGTATGTGGAGTCATCATACTATGTACAGGGCTGTATGTGGAGCCATCATACTATGTACAGGGCTGTATGTGGAGCCATCATACTATGTACAGGACTGTATGTGGAGCCATCATACTATGTGCAGGACTGTATGTGGAGCCATCATACTATGTGCAGGACTGTATGTGGAGTCATCATACTATGTACAGGGCTGTATGTGGAGCCATCATACTATGTACAGGACTGTATATGGAGCCATCATACTATGTACAGGGCTGTATGTGGAGTCATCATACTATGTACAGGGCTGTATGTGGAGTCATCATACTATGTACAGGGCTGTATGTGGAGCCATCATACTATGTACAGGGCTGTATGTGGAGCCATCATACTATGTACAGGACTGTATGTGGAGCCATCATACTATGTGCAGGACTGTATGTGGAGCCATCATACTATGTGCAGGACTGTATGTGGAGTCATCATACTATGTACAGGGCTGTATGTGGAGCCATCATACTATGTACAGGACTGTATGTGGAGCCATCATACTATGTACAGGGCTGTATGTGGAGCCATCATACTATGTACAGGGCTGTATGTGGAGCCATCATACTATGTACAGGACTGTATGTGGAGCCATCATACTATGTACAGGGCTGTATGTGGAGCCATCATACTATGTACAGGACTGTATGTGGAGCCATCATACTATGTGCAGGACTGTATGTGGAGTCATCATACTATGTACAGGGCTGTATGTGGAGCCATCATACTATGTACAGGACTGTATGTGGAGCCATCATACTATGTACAGGACTGTATGTGGAGCCATCATACTATGTACAGGACTGTATGTGGAGCCATCATACTATGTACAGGACTGTATGTGGAGCCATCATACTATGTACAGGGCTGTATGTGGAGCCATCATACTATGTACAGGGCTGTATGTGGAGTCATCATACTATGTACAGGGCTGTATGTGGAGTCATCATACTATGTACAGGGCTGTATGTGAAGTCATCATACTATGTACAGGGCTGTATGTGGAGTCATCATACTATGTACAGGACTGTATGTGGAGCCATCATACTATGTACAGGACTGTATGTGGAGCCATCATACTATGTACAGGACTGTATGTGGAGCCATCATACTATGTACAGGACTGTATGTGGAGTCATCATACTATGTACAGGGCTGTATGTGGAGTCATCATACTATGTACAGGGCTGTATGTGAAGTCATCATACTATGTACAGGGCTGTATGTGAAGTCATCATACTATGTACAGGGCTGTATGTGGAGTCATCATACTATGTACAGGGCTGTATGTGGAGCCATCATACTATGTACAGGACTGTATGTGGAGCCATCATACTATGTACAGGGCTGTATGTGGAGCCATCATACTATGTACAGGGCTGTATGTGGAGCCATCATACTATGTACAGGACTGTATGTGGAGCCATCATACTATGTACAGGACTGTATGTGGAGCCATCATACTATGTACAGGGCTGTATGTGGAGCCATCATACTATGTACAGGACTGTATGTGGAGCCATCATACTATGTACAGGGCTGTATGTGGAGCCATCATACTATGTACAGGACTGTATGTGGAGCCATCATACTATGTGCAGGACTGTATGTGGAGTCATCATACTATGTACAGGGCTGTATGTGGAGCCATCATACTATGTACAGGGCTGTATGTGGAGTCATCATACTATGTACAGGGCTGTATGTGGAGCCATCATACTATGTACAGGGCTGTATGTGGAGCCATCATACTATGTGCAGGACTGTATGTGGAGCCATCATACTATGTACAGGACTGTATGTGGAGTCATCATACTATGTACAGGGCTGTATGTGGAGCCATCACACTATGTACAGGACTGTATGTGGAGTCATCATACTATGTACAGGACTGTATGTGGAGCCATCATACTATGTACAGGACTGTATGTGAAGCCATCATACTATGTACAGGACTGTATGTGGAGCCATCATACTATGTACAGGACTGTATGTGGAGCCATCATACTATGTACAGGGCTGTATGTGGAGTCATCATACTATGTACAGGACTGTATGTGGAGCCATCATACTATGTACAGGACTGTATGTGGAGTCATCATACTATGTACAGGACTGTATGTGGAGTCATCATACTATGTACAGGACTGTATGTGGAGTCATCATACTATGTACAGGACTGTATGTGGAGTCATCATACTATGTACAGGGCTGTATGTGGAGTCATCATACTATGTACAGGGCTGTATGTGGAGTCATCATACTATGTACAGGGCTGTATGTGGAGTCATCATACTATGTACAGGGCTGTATGTGGAGCCATCATACTATGTGCAGGACTGTATGTGGAGCCATCATACTATGTACAGGACTGTATGTGGAGCCATCATACTATGTACAGGTCTGTATGTGGAGTCATCATACTATGTACAGGGCTGTATGTGGAGTCATCATACTATGTACAGGGCTGTATGTGGAGCCATCACACTATGTACAGGGCTGTATGTGGAGTCATCATTCTATGTACAGGACTGTATGTGGAGTCATCATACTATGTACAGGACTGTATGTGGAGCCATCATACTATGTACAGGACTGTATGTGGAGCCATCATACTATGTACAGGGCTGTATGTGGAGCCATCATACTATGTACAGGGCTGTATGTGGAGCCATCATACTATGTACAGGGCTGTATGTGGAGTCATCATACTATGTACAGGGCTGTATGTGGAGCCATCATACTATGTACAGGGCTGTATGTGGAGCCATCATACTATGTACAGGGCTGTATGTGGAGCCATCATACTATGTACAGGACTGTATGTGGAGCCATCATACTATGTACAGGGCTGTATGTGGAGCCATCATACTATGTACAGGGCTGTATGTGGAGCCATCATACTATGTGCAGGACTGTATGTGGGGCCATCATACTATGTACAGGACTGTATGTGGAGCCATCATACTATGTACAGGACTGTATGTGGAGTCATCATACTATGTACAGGGCTGTATGTGGAGTCATCATACTATGTACAGGGCTGTATGTGGAGCCATCATACTATGTACAGGGCTGTATGTGGAGCCATCATACTATGTACAGGGCTGTATGTGGAGCCATCATACTATGTGCAGGACTGTATGTGGGGCCATCATACTATGTACAGGACTGTATGTGGAGCCATCATACTATGTACAGGACTGTATGTGGAGTCATCATACTATGTACAGGACTGTATGTGGAGTCATCATACTATGTACAGGACTGTATGTGGAGTCATCATACTATGTACAGGGCTGTATGTGGAGTCATCATACTATGTACAGGGCTGTATGTGGAGTCATCATACTATGTACAGGACTGTATGTGGAGCCATCATACTATGTACAGGACTGTATGTGGAGTCATCATACTATGTACAGGGCTGTATGTGGAGCCATCATACTATGTACAGGACTGTATGTGGAGTCATCATACTATGTACAGGACTGTATGTGGAGCCATCATACTATGTACAGGACTGTATGTGGAGTCATCATACTATGTACAGGACTGTATGTGGAGCCATCATACTATGTACAGGACTGTATGTGGAGTCATCATACTATGTACAGGGCTGTATGTGGAGCCATCATACTATGTACAGGGCTGTATGTGGAGCCATCATACTATGTACAGGGCTGTATGTGGAGCCATCATACTATGTGCAGGACTGTATGTGGGGCCATCATACTATGTACAGGACTGTATGTGGAGCCATCATACTATGTACAGGACTGTATGTGGAGTCATCATACTATGTACAGGACTGTATGTGGAGTCATCATACTATGTACAGGACTGTATGTGGAGTCATCATACTATGTACAGGGCTGTATGTGGAGTCATCATACTATGTACAGGGCTGTATGTGGAGTCATCATACTATGTGCAGGGCTGTATGTGGAGCCATCATACTATGTACAGGACTGTATGTGAAGCCATCATACTATGTACAGGACTGTATGTGGAGTCATCATACTATGTACAGGACTGTATGTGGAGTCATCATACTATGTACAGGACTGTATGTGGAGCCATCATACTATGTGCAGGACTGTATGTGGAGTCATCATACTATGTACAGGACTGTATGTGGAGTCATCATACTATGTACAGGACTGTATGTGGAGCCATCATACTATGTACAGGGCTGTATGTGGAGCAATCATACTATGTATAGGACTGTATGTGAAGTCATCATACTATGTACAGGGCTGTATGTGGAGCCATCATACTATGTACAGGACTGTATGTGAAGTCATCATACTATGTACAGGGCTGTATGTGGAGTCATCATACTATGTACAGGGCTGTATGTGGAGCAATTATACTATGTGCAGGACTGTATGTGGAGCCATCGTACTATGTACAGGGCTGTATGTGGAGCCATCATACTATGTACAGGACTGTATGTGAAGTCATCATACTATGTACAGGACTGTATGTGGAGTCATCATACTATGTACAGGGCTGTATGTGGAGCCATCATACTATGTACAGGGCTGTATGTGGAGCCATCATACTATGTACAGGGCTGTATGTGGAGCCATCATACTATGTACAGGGCTGTATGTGGAGCCATCATACTATGTACAGGGCTGTATGTGGAGCCATCATACTATGTACAGGGCTGTATGTGGAGCCATCACACTATGTACAGGGCTGTATGTGGAGCCATCATACTATGTACAGGGCTGTATGTGGAGGCATCATACTATGTACAGGACTGTATGTGGAGCCATCATACTATGTACAGGACTGTATGTGGAGCCATCATACTATGTACAGTCATGGCCAAAAGTATTGAGAATGAGACAAATAGTAATTTTTCCAAAGTTTACTGCTTCATTTTTTGTAATGGCAATTTGCATATACTCCTGAATGTCAAAGAGTGATCAGCTTAACAGCAATTACTGTACTTGCAAAGTCAATATTTGCCCAGAAAATGAACTTTAACCCCCAAAACACATTTCAACATCATTGCAGTCCTGCCTTAAAAGGAGCAGCTAACATCGTTTTAGTGATTGATCCATTAACACAGGTGTGGGTGTTGATGAGGACAGGGCTGGCGATCAATCAGTCATGATTAAGTAAGAATGACATCACTGGACACTTTAAAAGGAGGCTGGTTCTTGGTATCATTGTTTCTCTTCAGTTAACCATGGTTATCTCTAAAGAAACACGTGCAGCCATCATTGCACTGCACAGAAATGGCCTAACAGGGAAGAGTATCGCAGCTACAAAGATTGCACCTCAGTCAACAATCTATCGCATCATCAAGAACTTCAAGGAGAGAGCTTCCATTGTTGTCAAAAAGGCTCCAGGGCGCCCAAGAAAGACCAGCAAGCGCCAGGACCGTATCTTAAAACTGTTTCAGCTGCGGGATCGGACTACCAGCAGTGCCGAGCTTGCTCAGGAATGGCAGCAGGCTGGTGTGAGTGCTTCTGCACGCACTGTGAGGTGGAGACTCTTTGAGCAAGGGCTGGTTTCAAGGAGGGCAGCAAAGAAGCCACTTCTCTCCAGAAAAAACATCAGGGACCGACTGATATTCTGCAAAAGGTACAGGGAGTGGACTGCTGAGGACTGGGGCAAAGTCATTTTCTCTGATGAATCCCCTTTTCGATTGTTTGGGACATCTGGAAAACAGCTTATTCGGAGAAGAAGAGGTGAGCGCTACCACCAGTCTTGTCTCATGCCAACTGTAAAGCATCCTGAAACCATTCATGTGTGGGGTTGCTTCTCAGCCAAGGGAATCGGCTCACTCACAGTCTTGCCTAAAAACACAGCCATGAATAAAGAATGGTACCAGAATGTCCTCCAAGAGCAACTTCTCCCAACCGTCCAAGAGCAGTTTGGCGCCCAAAAATGCCTTTTCCAGCAAGATGGAGCACCTTGCCATAAAGCAAAGGTGATAACAAAATGGCTCATGGAACAAAACATAGAGATTTTGGGTCCATGGCCTGGAAACTCCCCAGATCTTAATCCCATTGAGAACTTGTGGTCAATCATCAAGAGACGGGTGGACAAACAAAAACCAACAAATTCTGGCAAAATGCAAGCATTGATTATGCAAGAATGGACTGCTATCAGTCAGGATTTGGTCCAAAAGTTGATTGAGAGCATGCCAGGGAGAATTACAGAGGTCTTGAAGAAGAAGGGGCAACACTGCAAATATTGACTTGCTGCATTAACTCATTCTAACTGTCAATATAACCTATTGATACTCATAATATGATTGCAATTATATTTCTGTATGTGATATAAACATCAGACAAACACTAATAAAAACCAGAGGCCAGCAGATCATGTGAAAATATAATTTTGGTGTCATTCTCAAAACTTTTGGCCATGACTGTACAGGGCTGTATGTGGAGGCATCATACTATGTACAGGACTGTATGTGGAGCCATCATACTATGTACAGGACTGTATGTGGAGCCATCATACTATGTACAGGGCTGTATGTGGAGCAATCATACTATGTATAGGACTGTATGTGAAGTCATCATACTATGTACAGGGCTGTATGTGGAGCCATCATACTATGTACAGGGCTGTATGTGGAGCCATCATACTATGTACAGGACTGTATGTGGAGCCATCATACTATGTACAGGGCTGTATGTGGAGCCATCATACTATGTACAGGGCTGTATGTGGAGCCATCATACTATGTACAGGGCTGTATGTGGAGCCATCATACTATGTACAGGACTGTATGTGGAGCCATCATACTATGTACAGGGCTGTATGTGGAGCCATCATACTATGTACAGGGCTGTATGTGGAGTCATCATACTATGTACAGGGCTGTATGTGGAGCCATCATACTATGTACAGGGCTGTATGTGGAGCCATCATACTATGTACAGGGCTGTAGGTGGAGCCATCATACTATGTGCAGGACTGTATGTGGAGCCATCATACTATGTACAGGACTGTATGTGGAGTCATCATACTATGTACAGGACTGTATGTGGAGTCATCATACTATGTACAGGGCTGTATGTGGAGCCATCATACTATGTACAGGGCTGTATGTGGAGTCATCATACTATGTACAGGGCTGTATGTGGAGTCATCATACTATGTACAGGGCTGTATGTGGAGCCATCATACTATGTACAGGGCTGTATGTGGAGCCATCATACTATGTACAGGGCTGTATGTGGAGCCATCATACTATGTACAGGGCTGTATGTGGAGCCATCATACTATGTACAGGGCTGTATGTGGAGCCATCATACTATGTGCAGGACTGTATGTGGGGCCATCATACTATGTACAGGACTGTATGTGGAACCATCATACTATGTACAGGACTGTATGTGGAGCCATCATACTATGTACAGGACTGTATGTGGAGTCATCATACTATGTACAGTACTGTATGTGGAGCCATCATACTATGTACAGGACTGTATGTGGAGCCATCATACTATGTACAGGGCTGTATGTGGAGCCATCATACTATGTACAGGACTGTATGTGGAGCCATCATACTATGTACAGGACTGTATGTGGAGCCATCATACTATGTACAGGGCTGTATGTGGAGCCATCATACTATGTACAGGGCTGTATGTGGAGTCATCATACTATGTACAGGGCTGTATGTGGAGCAATCATACTATGTATAGGACTGTATGTGAAGTCATCATACTATGTACAGGGCTGTATGTGGAGCCATCATACTATGTACAGGACTGTATGTGGAGCCATCATACTATGTACAGGGCTGTATGTGGAGTCATCATACTATGTACAGGACTGTATGTGGAGTCATCACACTATGTACAGTACTGTATGTGGAGCCATCATACTATGTACAGGACTGTATGTGGAGCCGTCATACTATGTACAGGGCTGTATGTGGAGCAATCATACTATGTATAGGACTGTATGTGAAGTCATCATACTATGTACAGGGCTGTATGTGGAGCCATCATACTATGTACAGGGCTGTATGTGGAGTCATCATACTATGTACAGGGCTGTATGTGGAGCCATCATACTATGTACAGGGCTGTATGTGGAGTCATCATACTATGTACAGGGCTGTATGTGGAGCAATCATACTATGTATAGGACTGTATGTGAAGTCATCATACTATGTACAGGGCTGTATGTGGAGCCATCATACTATGTACAGGGCTGTATGTGGAGTCATCATACTATGTACAGGACTGTATGTGGAGTCATCACACTATGTACAGTACTGTATGTGGAGCCATCATACTATGTACAGGACTGTATGTGGAGCCATCATACTATGTACAGGGCTGTATGTGGAGCAATCATACTATGTATAGGACTGTATGTGAAGTCATCATACTATGTACAGGGCTGTATGTGGAGCCATCATACTATGTACAGGGCTGTATGTGGAGTCATCATACTATGTACAGGACTGTATGTGGAGTCATCATACTATGTACAGGACTGTATGTGGAGCCATCATACTATGTACAGGACTGTATGTGGAGTCATCACACTATGTACAGTACTGTATGTGGAGCCATCATACTATGTACAGGACTGTATGTGGAGCCATCATACTATGTACAGGGCTGTATGTGGAGCCATCATACTATGTACAGGACTGTATGTGGAGCCATCATACTATGTACAGGACTGTATGTGGAGCCATCATACTATGTACAGGACTGTATGTGGAGCCATCATACTATGTACAGGGCTGTATGTGGAGCCATCATACTATGTGCAGGGCTGTATGTGGAGCCATCATACTATGTACAGGGCTGTATGTGGAGCCATCATCCTATGTACAGGGCTGTATGTGGAGCCATCATACTATGTACAGGGCTGTATGTGGAGCCATCATACTATGTACAGGGCTGTATGTGGAGCCATCATACTATGTACAGGACTGTATGTGGAGTCATCATACTATGTACAGGACTGTATGTGGAGCCATCATACTATGTACAGGACTGTATGTGGAGTCATCATACTATGTACAGGACTGTATGTGAAGTCATCATACTATGTACAGGGCTGTATGTGGAGTCATCATACTATGTACAGGACTGTATGTGGAGTCATCATACTATGTACAGGACTGTATGTGGAGCCATCATACCATGTACAGGACTGTATGTGGAGTCATCATACTATGTACAGGACTGTATGTGAAGTCATCATACTATGTACAGGGCTGTATGTGGAGTCATCATACTATGTACAGGGCTGTATGTGGAGTCATCATACTATGTACAGGGCTGTATGTGGAGTCATCATACTATGTACAGGACTGTATGTGGAGCCATCATACTATGTACAGGGCTGTATGTGGAGCCATCATACTATGTACAGGGCTGTATGTGGAGCCATCATACTATGTACAGGGCTGTATGTGGAGCCATCATACTATGTACAGGGCTGTATGTGGAGCCATCATACTATGTACAGGGCTGTATGTGGAGTCATCATACTATGTACAGGGCTGTATGTGGAGCCATCATACTATGTACAGGACTGTATGTGGAGCCATCATACTATGTACAGGGCTGTATGTGGAGCCATCATACTATGTACAGGGCTGTATGTGGAGCCATCATACTATGTACAGGGCTGTATGTGGAGCCATCATACTATGTACAGGGCTGTATGTGGAGCCATCATACTATGTACAGGGCTGTATGTGGAGCCATCATACTATGTACAGGGCTGTATGTGGAGCCATCATACTATGTACAGGGCTGTATGTGGAGCCATCATACTATGTACAGGGCTGTATGTGGAGCCATCATACTATGTACAGGGCTGTATGTGGAGTCATCATACTATGTACAGGGCTGTATGTGGAGCCATCATACTATGTACAGGACTGTATGTGGAGCCATCATACTATGTACAGGGCTGTATGTGGAGTCATCATACTATGTACAGGGCTGTATGTGGAGGAATTATACTATGTGCAGGACTGTATGTGGAGCCATCATACTATGTACAGGACTGTATGTGGAGCCATCATACTATGTACAGGACTGTATGTGGAGCCATCATACTATGTACAGGACTGTATGTGGAGCCATCATACTATGTACAGGGCTGTATGTGGAGCCATCATACTATGTACAGGACTGTATGTGGAGCCATCATACTATGTACAGGACTGTATGTGGAGCCATCATACTATGTATAGGACTGTATGTGAAGTCATCATACTATGTACAGGGCTGTATGTGGAGCATCATACTATGTACAGGACTGTATGTGGAGCCATCATACTATGTGCAGGGCTGTATGTGGAGCCATCATACTATGTGCAGGACTGTATGTGGAGCCATCATACTATGTACAGGACTGTATGTGGAGCCATCATACTATGTACAGGGCTGTATGTGGAGCAATCATACTATGTACAGGGCTGTATGTGGAGCCATCATACTATGTACAGGACTGTATGTGAAGTCATCATACTATGTACAGGGCTGTATGTGGAGCATCATACTATGTACAGGGCTGTATGTGGAGTCATCATACTATGTACAGGACTGTATGTGAAGTCATCATACTATGTACAGGACTGTATGTGGAGCATCATACTATGTACAGGGCTGTATGTGGAGTCATCATACTATGTACAGGGCTGTATGTGGAGCCATCATACTATGTACAGGACTGTATGTGGAGCCATCATACTATGTACAGGACTGTATGTGAAGTCATCATACTATGTACAGGGCTGTATGTGGAGCATCATACTATGTACAGGGCTGTATGTGGAGTCATCATACTATGTACAGGGCTGTATGTGGAGTCATCATACTATGTACAGGGCTGTATGTGGAGCAATTATACTATGTGCAGGACTGTATGTGGAGCCATCATACTATGTACAGGACTGTATGTGGAGTCATCATACTATGTACAGGGCTGTATGTGGAGTCATCATACTATGTACAGGGCTGTATGTGGAGCCATCATACTATGTACAGGGCTGTATGTGGAGCCATCATACTATGTACAGGACTGTATGTGTAGCCATCATACTATGTACAGGACTGTATGTGGAGCCATCATACTATGTACAGGGCTGTATGTGGAGCCATCATACTATGTACAGGGTTGTATGTGGAGCCATCATACTATGTACAGGGCTGTATGTGGAGCCATCATACTATGTACAGGGCTGTAGGTGGAGCCATCATACTATGTACAGGACTGTATGTGGAGCCATCATACTATGTACAGGGCTGTATGTGGAGCCATCATACTATGTACAGGGCTGTATGTGGAGCCATCATACTATGTACAGGGCTGTAGGTGGAGCCATCATACTATGTGCAGGACTGTATGTGGAGCCATCATACTATGTACAGGGCTGTATGTGGAGCCATCATACTATGTACAGGGCTGTATGTGGAGTCATCATACTATGTACAGGACTGTATGTGGAGCCATCATACTATGTACAGGACTGTATGTGGAGCCATCATACTATGTACAGGACTGTATGTGGAGCCATCATACTATGTACAGGACTGTATGTGGAGTCATCATACTATGTACAGGGCTGTATGTGGAGCCATCATACTATGTACAGGACTGTATGTGGAGTCATCATACTATGTACAGGGCTGTATGTGGAGCCATCATACTATGTACAGGGCTGTATGTGGGGCCATCATACTATGTACAGGGCTGTATGTGGAGCCATCATACTATGTACAGGACTGTATGTGGAGCCATCATACTATGTACAGGACTGTATGTGGAGCCATCATACTATGTACAGGACTGTATGTGGAGCCATCATACTATGTACAGGACTGTATGTGGAGCCATCATACTATGTACAGGACTGTATGTGGAGTCATCATACTATGTACAGGGCTGTATGTGGAGCCATCATACTATGTACAGGACTGTATGTGGAGCCATCATACTATGTACAGGGTTGTATGTGGAGCCATCATACTATGTACAGGACTGTATGTGGGGCCATCATACTATGTACAGGACTGTATGTGGAGTCATCATACTATGTACAGGGCTGTATGTGGAGTCATCATACTATGTACAGGACTGTATGTGGAGCCATCATACTATGTACAGGGCTGTATGTGGAGCCATCATACTATGTACAGGGTTGTATGTGGAGCCATCATACTATGTACAGGGCTGTATGTGGAGCCATCATACTATGTACAGGGCTGTATGTGGAGCCATCATACTATGTACAGGACTGTATGTGGAGCCATCATACTATGTACAGGGCTGTATGTGGAGCCATCATACTATGTACAGGGTTGTATGTGGAGCCATCATACTATGTGCAGGACTGTATGTGGAGCCATCATAGTATGTACAGGGCTGTATGTGGAGCCATCATACTATGTACAGGGCTGTATGTGGAGCCATAATACTATGTACAGGGCTGTATGTGGAGTCATCATACTATGTACAGGGCTGTATGTGGAGCCATCATACTATGTACAGGACTGTATGTGGAGCCATCATACTATGTACAGGACTGTATGTGGAGCCATCATACTATGTACAGGACTGTATGTGGAGCCATCATACTATGTACAGGACTGTATGTGGAGCCATCATACTATGTAAAGGACTGTATGTGGAGCCATCATACTATGTACAGGACTGTATGTGGAGTCATCATACTATGTACAGGACTGTATGTGGAGCCATCATACTATGTACAGGGCTGTATGTGGAGCCATCATACTATGTACAGGACTGTATGTGGAGTCATCATACTATGTACAGGGCTGTATGTGGAGCCATCATACTATGTACAGGACTGTATGTGGAGACATCATACTATGTACAGGGCTGTATGTGGAGCCATCATACTATGTACAGGACTGTATGTGGAGCCATCATACTATGTACAGGACTGTATGTGGAGCCATCATACTATGTACAGGACTGTATGTGGAGCCATCATACTATGTACAGGGTTGTATGTGGAGCCATCATACTATGTACAGGACTGTATGTGGAGCCATCATACTATGTACAGGGCTGTATGTGGAGCCATCATACTATGTACAGGACTGTATGTTGAGCCATCATACTATGTACAGGACTGTATGTGGAATCATCATACTATGTACAGGACTGTATGTGGAGTCATCATACTATGTACAGGGCTGTATGTGGAGCCATCATACTATGTACAGGGCTGTATGTGGAGCCATCATACTATGTACAGGACTGTATGTGGAGCCATCATACTATGTACAGGACTGTATGTGGAGCCATCATACTATGTACAGGACTGTATGTGGAGTCATCATACTATGTACAGGACTGTATGTGGAGCCATCATACTATGTACAGGGCTGTATGTGGAGCCATCATACTATGTACAGGGCTGTATGTGGAGTCATCATACTATGTACAGGACTGTATGTGGAGCCATCATACTATGTACAGGACTGTATGTGGAGTCATCATACTATGTACAGGGCTGTATGTGGAGTCATCATACTATGTACAGGGCTGTATGTGGAGCCATCATACTATGTACAGGACTGTATGTGGAGCCATCATACTATGTACAGGACTGTATGTGGAGCCATCATACTATGTACAGGACTGTATGTGGAGTCATCATACTATGTACAGGACTGTATGTGGAGCCATCATACTATGTACAGGGCTGTATGTGGAGCCATCATACTATGTACAGGACTGTATGTGGAGTCATCATACTATGTACAGGGCTGTATGTGGAGCCATCATACTATGTACAGGACTGTATGTGGAGACATCATACTATGTACAGGGCTGTATGTGCAGCCATCATACTATGTACAGGACTGTATGTGGAGCCATCATACTATGTACAGGACTGTATGTGGAGCCATCATACTATGTACAGGGTTGTATGTGGAGCCATCATACTATGTACAGGACTGTATGTGGAGCCATCATACTATGTACAGGGTTGTATGTGGAGCCATCATACTATGTACAGGGTTGTATGTGGAGCCATCATACTATGTACAGGACTGTATGTGGAGCCATCATACTATGTACAGGGCTGTATGTGGAGCCATCATACTATGTACAGGGCTGTATGTGGAGTCATCATACTATGTACAGGGCTGTATGTGGAGCCATCATACTATGTACAGGACTGTATGTTGAGCCATCATACTATGTACAGGACTGTATGTGGAGTCATCATACTATGTACAGGACTGTATGTGGAGCCATCATACTATGTACAGGACTGTATGTGGAATCATCATACTATGTACAGGACTGTATGTGGAATCATCATACTATGTACAGGACTGTATGTTGAGCCATCATACTATGTACAGGGCTGTATGTGGAGCCATCATACTATGTACAGGACTGTATGTGGAGCCATCATACTATGTACAGGACTGTATGTGGAGTCATCATACTATGTACAGGACTGTATGTTGAGCCATCATACTATGTACAGGACTGTATGTGGAGCCATCATACTATGTACAGGACTGTATGTGGAATCATCATACTATGTACAGGACTGTATGTGGAGTCATCATACTATGTACAGGACTGTATGTTGAGCCATCATACTATGTACAGGGCTGTATGTGGGGCCATCATACTATGTACAGGACTGTATGTGGAGCCATCATACTATGTACAGGGCTGTATGTGGAGCCATCATACTATGTACAGGGCTGTATGTGGGGCCATCATACTATGTACAGGACTGTATGTGGAATCATCATACTATGTACAGGACTGTATGTGGAGTCATCATACTATGTACAGGACTGTATGTTGAGCCATCATACTATGTACAGGGCTGTATGTGGAGCCATCATACTATGTACAGGACTGTATGTGGAGCCATCATACTATGTACAGGGCTGTATGTGGAGCCATCATACTATGTACAGGGCTGTATGTGGAGTCATCATACTATGTACAGGGCTGTATGTGGAGCCATCATAGTATGTACAGGACTGTATGTGGAGCCATCATACTATGTACAGGACTGTATGTGGAGCCATCATACTATGTACAGGACTGTATGTGGAGCCATCATACTATGTACAGGGCTGTATGTGGAGTCATCATACTATGTACAGGGCTGTATGTGGAGCCATCATACTATGTACAGGACTGTATGTGGAGCCATCATACTATGTACAGGACTGTATGTGGAGCCATCATACTATGTACAGGGCTGTATGTGGAGCCATCATACTATGTACAGGACTGTATGTGGAGCCATCATACTATGTACAGGACTGTATGTGGAGTCATCATACTATGTACAGGACTGTATGTGGAGCCATCATACTATGTACAGGACTGTATGTGGAGCCATCATACTATGTACAGGACTGTATGTGGAGCCATCATACTATGTACAGGGCTGTATGTGGAGCCATCATACTATGTACAGGGCTGTATGTGGAGTCATCATACTATGTACAGGACTGTATGTGGAGCCATCATACTATGTACAGTACTGTATGTGGAGCCATCATACTATGTACAGGACTGTATGTGGAGCCTTTATACTATGTACAGGACTGTATGTGGAGCCATCATACTATGTACAGGACTGTATGTGGAGTCATCATACTATGTACAGGGCTGTATGTGGAGCCATCATACTATGTACAGGGCTGTATGTGGAGCCATCATACTATGTACAGGACTGTATGTGGAGTCATCATACTATATACAGGGCTGTATGTGGAGCCATCATACTATGTACAGGGCTGTATGTGGGGCCATCATACTATGTACAGGACTGTATGTGGAGCCATCATACTATGTACAGGGCTGTATGTGGAGCCATCATACTATGTACAGGGCTGTATGTGGGGCCATCATACTATGTACAGGGCTGTATGTGGAACCATCATACTATGTACAGGACTGTATGTGGAGCCATCATACTATGTACAGGACTGTATGTGGAGCCATCATACTATGTACAGGACAGTATGTGGAGTCATCATACTATATACAGGGCTGTATGTGGAGCCATCATACTATGTACAGGGCTGTATGTGGGGCCATCATACTATGTACAGGGCTGTATGTGGAGCCATCATACTATGTACAGGACTGTATGTGGAGTCATCATACTATGTACAGGGCTGTATGTGGAGCCATCATACTATGTACAGGGCTGTATGTGGAGCCATCATACTATGTACAGGGCTGTATGTGGAGCCATCATACTATGTACAGGACTGTATGTGGAGTCATCATACTATGTACAGGGCTGTATGTGGAGCCATCATACTATGTACAGGGCTGTATGTGGAGCCATCATACTATGTACAGGGCTGTATGTGGAACCATCATACTATGTACAGGACTGTATGTGGAGCCATCATACTATGTACAGGACTGTATGTGGAGTCATCATACTATGTACAGGACTGTATGTGGAGTCATCATACTATGTACAGGACTGTATGTGGAGTCATCATACTATGTACAGGGCTGTATGTGGGGCCATCATACTATGTACAGGACTGTATGTGGAGCCATCATACTATGTACAGCACTGTATGTGGAGTCATCATACTATGTACAGGGCTGTATGTGGAGCCATCATACTATGTACAGGGCTGTATGTGGAGCCATCATACTATGTACAGGGCTGTATGTGGAGCCATCATACTATGTACAGGACTGTATGTGAAGCCATCATACTATGTACAGGACTGTATGTGGAGTCATCATACTATGTACAGGGCTGTATGTGGAGTCATCATACTATGTACAGGACTGTATGTGGAGCCATCATACTATGTACAGGGCTGTATGTGGAGCCATCATACTATGTACAGGGCTGTATGTGGAGCAATCATACTATGTACAGGGCTGTATGTGGAGCCATCATACTATGTACAGGGCTGTATGTGGAGCCATCATACTATGTACAGGGCTGTATGTGGAGCCATCATACTATGTACAGGGCTGTATGTGGAGCCATCATACTATGTACAGGGCTGTATGTGGGGCCATCATACTATGTACAGGACTGTATGTGGAGCCATCATACTATGTACAGCACTGTATGTGGAGTCATCATACTATGTACAGGGCTGTATGTGGAGCCATCATACTATGTACAGGGCTGTATGTGGAGCCATCATACTATGTACAGGACTGTATGTGGAGCCATCATACTATGTACAGGACTGTATGTGGAGTCATCATACTATGTACAGGGCTGTATGTGGAGTCATCATACTATGTACAGGACTGTATGTGGAGCCATCATACTATGTACAGGGCTGTATGTGGAGCCATCATACTATGTACAGGACTGTATGTGGAGTCATCATACTATGTACAGGGCTGTATGTGGAGCCATCATACTATGTACAGGACTGTATGTGGAGCCATCATACTATGTACAGGGCTGTATGTGGAGCCATCATACTATGTACAGGACTGTATGTGGAGCCATCATACTATGTACAGGGCTGTATGTGGAGCCATCATACTATGTACAGGGTTGTATGTGGAGCCATCATACTATATACAGGACTGTATGTGGAGCCATCATACTATGTACAGGACTGTATGTGGAGCCATCATACTATGTACAGGACTGTATGTGGAGCCATCATACTATGTACAGGGCTGTATGTGGAGCCATCATACTATGTACAGGACTGTATGTGGAGTCATCATACTATGTACAGGGCTGTATGTGGAGCCATCATACTATGTACAGGACTGTATGTGGAGCCATCATACTATGTACAGGGCTGTATGTGGAGCCATCATACTATGTACAGGACTGTATGTGGAGTCATCATACTATGTACAGGGCTGTATGTGGAGCCATCATACTATGTACAGGACTGTATGTGGAGTCATCATACTATATACAGGGCTGTATGTGGAGCCATCATACTATGTACAGGGCTGTATGTGGGGCCATCATACTATGTACAGGACTGTATGTGGAGTCATCATACTATGTACAGGGCTGTATGTGGAGCCATCATACTATGTACAGGGCTGTATGTGGAGCCATCATACTATGTACAGGACTGTATGTGGAGCCATCATACTATGTACAGGACTGTATGTGGAGTCATCATACTATGTACAGGGCTGTATGTGGGGCCATCATACTATGTACAGGACTGTATGTGGGGCCATCATACTATGTACAGCACTGTATGTGGAGTCATCATACTATGTACAGGGCTGTATGTGGAGCCATCATACTATGTACAGGGCTGTATGTGGAGCCATCATACTATGTACAGGGCTGTATGTGGAGCCATCATACTATGTACAGGACTGTATGTGGAGCCATCATACTATGTACAGGGCTGTATGTGGAGTCATCATACTATGTACAGGACTGTATGTGGAGCCATCATACTATGTACAGGGCTGTATGTGGAGCCATCATACTATGTACAGGGCTGTATGTGGAGCCATCATACTATGTACAGGACTGTATGTGGAGCCATCATACTATGTACAGGACTGTATGTGGAGCCATCATACTATGTACAGGACTGTATGTGGAGTCATCATACTATGTACAGGGCTGTATGTGGAGTCATCATACTATGTACAGGGCTGTATGTGGAGCAATCATACTATGTACAGGGCTGTATGTGGAGCCATCATACTATGTACAGGGCTGTATGTGGAGCCATCATACTATGTACAGGACTGTATGTGGAGTCATCATACTATGTACAGGGCTGTATGTGGAGCCATCATACTATGTACAGGACTGTATGTGGAGCCATCATACTATGTACAGGACTGTATGTGGAGTCATCATACTATGTACAGGGCTGTATGTGGAGTCATCATACTATGTACAGGACTGTATGTGGAGCCATCATACTATGTACAGGGCTGTATGTGGAGCCATCATACTATGTACAGGGCTGTATGTGGAGCCATCATACTATGTACAGGGCTGTATGTGGAGCCATCATACTATGTACAGGACTGTATGTGGAGCCATCATACTATGTACAGGGCTGTATGTGGAGCCATCATACTATGTACAGGGCTGTATGTGGAGCCATCATACTATGTACAGGGTTGTATGTGGAGCCATCATACTATGTACAGGACTGTATGTGGAGCCATCATACTATGTACAGGGCTGTATGTGGAGCCATCATACTATGTACAGGACTGTATGTGGAGCCATCATACTATGTACAGGACTGTATGTGGAGTCATCATACTATGTACAGGACTGTATGTGGAGTCATCATACTATGTACAGGGCTGTATGTGGAGCCATCATACTATGTACAGGGCTGTATGTGGAGCCATCATACTATGTACAGGACTGTATGTGGAGTCATCATACTATGTACAGGGCTGTATGTGGAGTCATCATACTATGTACAGGACTGTATGTGGAGCCATCATACTATGTACAGGGCTGTATGTGGAGCCATCATACTATGTACAGGGCTGTATTTGGAGCCATCATACTATGTACAGGACTGTATGTGGAGCCATCATACTATGTACAGGACTGTATGTGGAGCCATCATACTATGTACAGGGCTGTATGTGGAGCCATCATACTATGTACAGGGCTGTATGTGGAGCCATCATACTATGTACAGGGCTGTATGTGGAGCCATCATACTATGTACAGGACTGTATGTGGAGCCATCATACTATGTACAGGGCTGTATGTGGAGCCATCATACTATGTACAGGACTGTATGTGGAGCCATCATACTATGTACAGGGTTGTATGTGGAGCCATCATACTATGTACAGGACTGTATGTGGAGCCATCACACTATGTACAGGACTGTATGTGGAGCCATCATACTATGTACAGGACTGTATGTGGAGTCATCATACTATGTACAGTTCTGTATGTGGAGCCATCATACTATGTACAGGGCTGTATGTGGAGCCATCATACTATGTACAGTTCTGTATGTGGAGCCATCATACTATGTACAGGGTTGTATGTGGAGCCATCATACTATGTGCAGGGCTGTATGTGGAGTCATCATACTATGTACAGGGCTGTATGTGGAGCCATCATACTATGTGCAGGGCTGTATGTGGAGCCATCATACTATGTACAGGGCTGTATGTGGAGCCATCATACTATGTGCAGGGCTGTATGTGGAACCATCATACTATGTACAGGACTGTATGTGGAGTCATCATACTATGTACAGGGCTGTATGTGGAGCCATCATACTATGTACAGGGCTGTATGTGGAGCCATCATACTATGTACAGGGCTGTATGTGGAGCCATCATACTATGTGCAGGGCTGTATGTGGAACCATCATACTATGTACAGGACTGTATGTGGAGTCATCATACTATGTACAGGGCTGTATGTGGAGCCATCATACTATGTGCAGGGCTGTATGTGGAACCATCATACTATGTACAGGGCTGTATGTGGAGCCATCATACTATGTGCAGGGCTGTATGTGGAGCCATCATACTATGTACAGGGCTGTATGTGGAGCCATCATACTATGTGCAGGGCTGTATGTGGAACCATCATACTATGTACAGGACTGTATGTGGAGTCATCATACTATGTACAGGGCTGTATGTGGAGCCATCATACTATGTACAGGGCTGTATGTGGAGTCATCATACTATGTACAGGGCTGTATGTGGAGCCATCATACTATGTGCAGGGCTGTATGTGGAGTCATCATACTATGTACAGGGCTGTATGTGGAGCCATCATACTATGTGCAGGGCTGTATGTGGAACCATCATACTATGTACAGGACTGTATGTGGAGTCATCATACTATGTACAGGGCTGTATGTGGAGCCATCATACTATGTACAGGGCTGTATGTGGAACCATCATACTATGTACAGGGCTGTATGTGGAGCCATCATACTATGTGCAGGGCTGTATGTGGAACCATCATACTATGTACAGGGCTGTATGTGGAGCCATCATACTATGTACAGGGCTGTATGTGGAGCCATCATACTATGTGCAGGGCTGTATGTGGAACCATCATACTATGTACAGGACTGTATGTGGAGTCATCATACTATGTACAGGGCTGTATGTGGAGCCATCATACTATGTACAGGGCTGTATGTGGAGTCATCATACTATGTGCAGGGCTGTATGTGGAGCCATCATACTATGTGCAGGGCTGTATGTGGAGTCATCATACTATGTACAGGGCTGTATGTGGAGCCATCATACTATGTGCAGGGCTGTATGTGGAACCATCATACTATGTACAGGGCTGTATGTGGAGCCATCATACTATGTGCAGGGCTGTATGTGGAGCCATCATACTATGTGCAGGGCTGTATGTGGAACCATCATACTATGTACAGGGCTGTATGTGGAGCCATCATACTATGTGCAGGGCTGTATGTGGAGCCATCATACTATGTACAGGGCTGTATGTGGAGCCATCATACTATGTGCAGGGCTGTATGTGGAACCATCATACTATGTACAGGACTGTATGTGGAGTCATCATACTATGTACAGGGCTGTATGTGGAGCCATCATACTATGTACAGGGCTGTATGTGGAACCATCATACTATGTACAGGGCTGTATGTGGAGCCATCATACTATGTACAGGGCTGTATGTGGAGCCATCATACTATGTGCAGGGCTGTATGTGGAACCATCATACTATGTACAGGGCTGTATGTGGAGCCATCATACTATGTGCAGGGCTGTATGTGGAGCCATCATACTATGTACAGGGCTGTATGTGGAGCCATCATACTATGTGCAGGGCTGTATGTGGAACCATCATACTATGTACAGGACTGTATGTGGAGTCATCATACTATGTACAGGGCTGTATGTGGAGCCATCATACTATGTACAGGGCTGTATGTGGAACCATCATACTATGTACAGGACTGTATGTGGAGCCATCATACTATGTACAGGACTGTATGTGGAGTCATCATACTATGTACAGGACTGTATGTGGAGTCATCATACTATGTACAGGACTGTATGTGGAGTCATCATACTATGTACAGGGCTGTATGTGGGGCCATCATACTATGTACAGGACTGTATGTGGAGCCATCATACTATGTACAGCACTGTATGTGGAGTCATCATACTATGTACAGGGCTGTATGTGGAGCCATCATACTATGTACAGGGCTGTATGTGGAGCCATCATACTATGTACAGGGCTGTATGTGGAGCCATCATACTATGTACAGGACTGTATGTGAAGCCATCATACTATGTACAGGACTGTATGTGGAGTCATCATACTATGTACAGGGCTGTATGTGGAGCCATCATACTATGTACAGGACTGTATGTGGAGCCATCATACTATGTACAGGACTGTATGTGAAGCCATCATACTATGTACAGGACTGTATGTGGAGTCATCATACTATGTACAGGGCTGTATGTGGAGTCATCATACTATGTACAGGGCTGTATGTGGAGTCATCATACTATGTACAGGACTGTATGTGGAGCCATCATACTATGTACAGGGCTGTATGTGGAGCCATCATACTATGTACAGGGCTGTATGTGGAGCCATCATACTATGTACAGGGCTGTATGTGGAGCAATCATACTATGTACAGGACTGTATGTGGAGCCATCATACTATGTACAGGGCTGTATGTGGAGCCATCATACTATGTACAGTACTGTATGTGGAGCCATCATACTATGTACAGGACTGTATGTGGAGCCATCATACTATGTACAGGACTGTATGTGGAGCAATCATACTATGTACAGGGCTGTATGTGGAGCCATCATACTATGTACAGGGCTGTATGTGGGGCCATCATACTATGTACAGGACTGTATGTGGAGCCATCATACTATGTACAGCACTGTATGTGGAGTCATCATACTATGTACAGGGCTGTATGTGGAGCCATCATACTATGTACAGGGCTGTATGTGGAGCCATCATACTATGTACAGGACTGTATGTGGAGCCATCATACTATGTACAGGACTGTATGTGGAGTCATCATACTATGTACAGGGCTGTATGTGGAGTCATCATACTATGTACAGGACTGTATGTGGAGCCATCATACTATGTACAGGGCTGTATGTGGAGCCATCATACTATGTACAGGACTGTATGTGGAGTCATCATACTATGTACAGGGCTGTATGTGGAGCCATCATACTATGTACAGGACTGTATGTGGAGCCATCATACTATGTACAGGGCTGTATGTGGAGCCATCATACTATGTACAGGACTGTATGTGGAGCCATCATACTATGTACAGGGCTGTATGTGGAGCCATCATACTATGTACAGGGTTGTATGTGGAGCCATCATACTATGTACAGGACTGTATGTGGAGCCATCATACTATGTACAGGGCTGTATGTGGAGCCATCATACTATGTACAGGGTTGTATGTGGAGCCATCATACTATGTACAGGACTGTATGTGGAGCCATCATACTATGTACAGGACTGTATGTGGAGCCATCATACTATGTACAGGACTGTATGTGGAGCCATCATACTATGTACAGGGCTGTATGTGGAGCCATCATACTATGTACAGGACTGTATGTGGAGTCATCATACTATGTACAGGGCTGTATGTGGAGCCATCATACTATGTACAGGGCTGTATGTGGAACCATCATACTATGTACAGGGCTGTATGTGGAGTCATCATACTATGTACAGGACTGTATGTGGAGCCATCATACTATGTACAGGACTGTATGTGGAGCCATCATACTATGTACAGGGCTGTATGTGGAGCCATCATACTATGTACAGGACTGTATGTGGACCCATCATACTATGTACAGGGCTGTATGTGGAGCCATCATACTATGTACAGGGTTGTATGTGGAGCCATCATACTATGTACAGGACTGTATGTGGAGCCATCATACTATGTACAGGACTGTATGTGGAGCCATCATACTATGTACAGGACTGTATGTGGAGCCATCATACTATGTACAGGGCTGTATGTGGAGCCATCATACTATGTACAGGACTGTATGTGGAGTCATCATACTATGTACAGGGCTGTATGTGGAGCCATCATACTATGTACAGGGCTGTATGTGGAGCCATCATACTATGTACAGGACTGTATGTGGAGTCATCATACTATATACAGGGCTGTATGTGGAGCCATCATACTATGTACAGGGCTGTATGTGGGGCCATCATACTATGTACAGGACTGTATGTGGAGCCATCATACTATGTACAGGACTGTATGTGGAGTCATCATACTATGTACAGGGCTGTATGTGGAGCCATCATACTATGTACAGGGCTGTATGTGGGGCCATCATACTATGTACAGGACTGTATGTGGAGTCATCATACTATGTACAGGGCTGTATGTGGAGCCATCATACTATGTACAGGGCTGTATGTGGAGCCATCATACTATGTACAGGACTGTATGTGGAGTCATCATACTATGTACAGGGCTGTATGTGGAGCCATCATACTATGTACAGGACTGTATGTGGAGTCATCATACTATGTACAGGGCTGTATGTGGGGCCATCATACTATGTACAGGACTGTATGTGGAGTCATCATACTATGTACAGGGCTGTATGTGGGGCCATCATACTATGTACAGGACTGTATGTGGAGCCATCATACTATGTACAGCACTGTATGTGGAGTCATCATACTATGTACAGGGCTGTATGTGGAGCCATCATACTATGTACAGGGCTGTATGTGGAGCCATCATACTATGTACAGGGCTGTATGTGGAGCCATCATACTATGTACAGGACTGTATGTGGAGCCATCATACTATGTACAGGACTGTATGTGGAGTCATCATACTATGTACAGGACTGTATGTGGAGCCATCATACTATGTACAGGGCTGTATGTGGAGCAATCATACTATGTACAGGGCTGTATGTGGAGCCATCATACTATGTACTTGGCTGTATGTGGAGCCATCATACTATGTACAGGACTGTATGTGGAGCCATCATACTATGTACAGGACTGTATGTGGAGCAATCATACTATGTACAGGGCTGTATGTGGAGCCATCATACTATGTACAGGGCTGTATGTGGGGCCATCATACTATGTACAGGACTGTATGTGCAGCCATCATACTATGTACAGCACTGTATGTGGAGTCATCATACTATGTACAGGGCTGTATGTGGAGCCATCATACTATGTACAGGGCTGTATGTGGAGCCATCATACTATGTACAGGGCTGTATGTGGAGCCATCATACTATGTACAGGACTGTATGTGGAGTCATCATACTATGTACAGGGCTGTATGTGGAGCCATCATACTATGTACAGGGCTGTATGTGGAGCAATCATACTATGTACAGGACTGTATGTGGAGTCATCATACTATGTACAGGGCTGTATGTGGAGTCATCATACTATGTATAGGGCTGTATGTGGAGCCATCATACTATGTACAGGGCTGTATGTGGAGCCATCATACTATGTACAGGACTGTATGTGGAGCCATCATACTATGTACAGGACTGTATGTGGAGTCATCATACTATGTACAGGGCTGTATGTGGAGCCATCATACTATGTACAGGGCTGTATGTGGAGCAATCATACTATGTACAGGGCTGTATGTGGAGCCATCATACTATGTACAGGGCTGTATGTGGAGCCATCATACTATGTACAGGGCTGTATGTGAAGTCATCATACTATGTACAGGGCTGTATGTGAAGTCATCATACTATGTACAGGGCTGTATGTGGAGCCATCATACTATGTACAGGGCTGTATGTGGAGCAATCATACTATGTACAGGGCTGTATGTGGAGCCATCATACTATGTACAGGACTGTATGTGGAGTCATCATACTATGTACAGGACTGTATGTGGAGTCATCATACTATGTACAGGGCTGTATGTGGAGCCATCATACTATGTACAGGACTGTATGTGGAGCCATCATACTATGTACAGGACTGTATGTGGAGTCATCATACTATGTACAGGGCTGTATGTGGAGTCATCATACTATGTACAGGACTGTATGTGGAGCCATCATACTATGTACAGGGCTGTATGTGGAGCCATCATACTATGTACAGGGCTGTATGTGGAGCCATCATACTATGTACAGGGCTGTATGTGGAGCCATCATACTATGTACAGGACTGTATGTGGAGCCATCATACTATGTACAGGGCTGTATGTGGAGCCATCATACTATGTACAGGGCTGTATGTGGAGCCATCATACTATGTACAGGGTTGTATGTGGAGCCATCATACTATGTACAGGACTGTATGTGGAGCCATCATACTATGTACAGGGCTGTATGTGGAGCCATCATACTATGTACAGGACTGTATGTGGAGCCATCATACTATGTACAGGACTGTATGTGGAGTCATCATACTATGTACAGGACTGTATGTGGAGTCATCATACTATGTACAGGGCTGTATGTGGAGCCATCATACTATGTACAGGGCTGTATTTGGAGCCATCATACTATGTACAGGACTGTATGTGGAGCCATCATACTATGTACAAGACTGTATGTGGAGCCATCATACTATGTACAGGGCTGTATGTGGAGCCATCATACTATGTACAGGGCTGTATGTGGAGCCATCATACTATGTACAGGGCTGTATGTGGAGCCATCATACTATGTACAGGACTGTATGTGGAGCCATCATACTATGTACAGGGCTGTATGTGGAGCCATCATACTATGTACAGGACTGTATGTGGAGCCATCATACTATGTACAGGGTTGTATGTGGAGCCATCATACTATGTACAGGACTGTATGTGGAGCCATCATACTATGTACAGGACTGTATGTGGAGCCATCATACTATGTACAGGACTGTATGTGGAGCCATCACACTATGTACAGGGCTGTATGTGGAGCCATCACACTATGTACAGGACTGTATGTGGAGCCATCATACTATGTACAGGACTGTATGTGGAGTCATCATACTATGTACAGTTCTGTATGTGGAGCCATCATACTATGTACAGGACTGTATGTGGAGCCATCATACTATGTACAGTTCTGTATGTGGAGCCATCATACTATGTACAGGGTTGTATGTGGAGCCATCATACTATGTGCAGGGCTGTATGTGGAGTCATCATACTATGTACAGTTCTGTATGTGGAGCCATCATACTATGTACAGGGCTGTATGTGGAGCCATCATACTATGTGCAGGGCTGTATGTGGAGCCATCATACTATGTGCAGGGCTGTATGTGGAGTCATCATACTATGTACAGGGCTGTATGTGGAGTCATCATACTATGTACAGGGCTGTATGTGGAGTCATCATACTATGTACAGGACTGTATGTGGAGCCATCATACTATGTACAGGGCTGTATGTGGAGCCATCATACTATGTACAGGACTGTATGTGGAGTCATCATACTATGTACAGGACTGTATGTGGAGTCATCATACTATGTACAGGGCTGTATGTGGAGCCATCATACTATGTACAGGACTGTATGTGGAGCCATCATACTATGTGCAGGACTGTATGTGGAGTCATCATACTATGTACAGGACTGTATGTGGAGCCATCATACTATGTGCAGGACTGTATGTGGAGTCATCATACTATGTACAGGGCTGTATGTGGAGCCATCATACTATGTACAGGGCTGTATGTGGAGCCATCATACTATGTACAGGGCTGTATGTGGAGCCATCATACTATGTACAGGGCTGTATGTGGAGTCATCATACTATGTACAGGACTGTATGTGGAGCCATCATACTATGTACAGGACTGTATGTGGAGTCATCATACTATGTACAGGGCTGTATGTGGAGCCATCATACTATGTACAGGGCTGTATGTGGAGCCATCATACTATGTACAGGGCTGTATGTGGAGTCATCATACTATGTACAGGACTGTATGTGGAGCCATCATACTATGTACAGGGCTGTATGTGGAGCCATCATACTATGTACAGGGCTGTATGTGGAGCCATCATACTATGTACAGGGCTGTATGTGGAGCCATCATACTATGTACGGGGCTGTATGTGGAGCCGTCATACTATGTACAGGGCTGTATGTGGAGTCATCATACTATGTACAGGACTGTATGTGGAGCCATCATACTATGTGCAGGGCTGTATGTGGAGCCATCATACTATGTGCAGGGCTGTATGTGGAGTCATCATACTATGTACAGGGCTGTATGTGGAGTCATCATACTATGTACAGGACTGTATGTGGAGCCATCATACTATGTACAGGACTGTATGTGGAGCCATCATACTATGTACAGGGCTGTATGTGGAGCCATCATACTATGTACAGGACTGTATGTGGAGTCATCATACTATGTACAGGGCTGTATGTGGAGCCATCATACTATGTGCAGGACTGTATGTGGAGTCATCATACTATGTGCAGGGCTGTATGTGGAGTCATCATACTATGTACAGGGCTGTATGTGGAGTCATCATACTATGTACAGGACTGTATGTGGAGCCATCATACTATGTGCAGGGCTGTATGTGGAGCCATCATACTATGTACAGGGCTGTATGTGGAGCCATCATACTATGTGCAGGGCTGTATGTGGAGTCATCATACTATGTACAGGGCTGTATGTGGAGTCATCATACTATGTACAGGACTGTATGTGGAGCCATCATACTATGTACAGGACTGTATGTGGAGCCATCATACTATGTACAGGACTGTATGTGGAGCCATCATACTATGTGCAGGACTGTATGTGGAGCCATCATACTATGTACAGGGCTGTATGTGGAGCCATCATACTATGTACAGGGCTGTATGTGGAGTCATCATACTATGTGCAGGACTGTATGTGGAGTCATCATACTATGTACAGGGCTGTATGTGGAGCCATCATACTATGTGCAGGACTGTATGTGGAGTCATCATACTATGTACAGGACTGTATGTGGAGTCATCATACTATGTACAGGACTGTATGTGGAGCCATCATACTATGTGCAGGGCTGTATGTGGAGCCATCATACTATGTACAGGGCTGTATGTGGAGTCATCATACTATGTGCAGGACTGTATGTGGAGTCATCATACTATGTACAGGACTGTATGTGGAGCCATCATACTATGTACAGGACTGTATGTGGAGTCATCATACTATGTGCAGGACTGTATGTGGAGTCATCATACTATGTACAGGACTGTATGTGGAGCCATCATACTATGTACAGGACTGTATGTGGAGCCATCATACTATGTACAGGGCTGTATGTGGAGCCATCATACTATGTACAGGACTGTATGTGGAGCCATCATACTATGTGCAGGGCTGTATGTGGAGCCATCATACTATGTACAGGGCTGTATGTGGAGTCATCATACTATGTGCAGGACTGTATGTGGAGTCATCATACTATGTACAGGACTGTATGTGGAGCCATCATACTATGTACAGGGCTGTATGTGGAGCCATCATACTATGTGCAGGACTGTATGTGGAGTCATCATACTATGTACAGGACTGTATGTGGAGCCATCATACTATGTACAGGACTGTATGTGGAGCCATCATACTATGTGCAGGGCTGTATGTGGAGCCATCATACTATGTACAGGACTGTATGTGGAGCCATCATACTATGTACAGGGCTGTATGTGGAGCCATCATACTATGTACAGGACTGTATGTGGAGTCATCATACTATGTGCAGGACTGTATGTGGAGTCATCATACTATGTACAGGGCTGTATGTGGAGCCATCATACTATGTACAGGGCTGTATGTGGAGCCATCATACTATGTACAGGGCTGTATGTGGAGCCATCATACTATGTACAGGACTGTATGTGGAGCCATCATACTATGTGCAGGACTGTATGTGGAGCCATCATACTATGTACAGGGCTGTATGTGGAGCCATCATACTATGTACAGGGCTGTATGTGGAGTCATCATACTATGTACAGGGCTGTATGTGGAGTCATCATACTATGTACAGGACTGTATGTGGAGCCATCATACTATGTGCAGGACTGTATGTGGAGCCATCATACTATGTACAGGGCTGTATGTGGAGCCATCATACTATGTACAGGGCTGTATGTGGAGCCATCATACTATGTACAGGGCTGTATGTGGAGCCATCATACTATGTACAGGGCTGTATGTGGAGTCATTATACTATGTACAGGGCTGTATGTGGAGTCATCATACTATGTACAGGGCTGTATGTGGAGTCATCATACTATGTACAGGGCTGTATGTGGAGCCATCATACTATGTACAGGGCTGTATGTGGAGTCATCATACTATGTACAGGGCTGTATGTGGAGTCATCATACTATGTACAGGGCTGTATGTGGAGTCATCATACTATGTACAGGGCTGTATGTGGAGCCATCATACTATGTACAGGGCTGTATGTGGAGTCATCATACTATGTACAGGACTGTATGTGGAGTCATCATACTATGTACAGGGCTGTATGTGGAGTCATCATACTATGTACAGGGCTGTATGTGGAGTCATTATACTATGTACAGGGCTGTATGTGGAGCCATCATACTATGTACAGGGCTGTATGTGGAGTCATCATACTATGTACAGGACTGTATGTGGAGTCATCATACTATGTACAGGGCTGTATGTGGAGTCATCATACTATGTACAGGGCTGTATGTGGAGTCATCATACTATGTACAGGGCTGTATGTGGAGCCATCATACTATGTACAGGACTGTATGTGGAGTCATCATACTATGTACAGGACTGTATGTGGAGTCATCATACTATGTACAGGGCTGTATGTGGAGCCATCATACTATGTACAGGGCTGTATGTGGAGTCATCATACTATGTACAGGACTGTATGTGGAGTCATCATACTATGTACAGGGCTGTATGTGGAGCCATCATACTATGTACAGGACTGTATGTGGAGTCATCATACTATGTACAGGGCTGTATGTGGAGCCATCATACTATGTACAGGGCTGTATGTGGAGCCATCATACTGTGTACAGGGTTGTATGTGGAGCCGTGTGCGCCATGACCTACAGCGACCGACAGAGGGCGGCAGACAAGTGCGAGGAGATGGAGGAGGCTACAGCCAGTGTTCCCAGCTCCTGTACGGTAAGTACAGACAATCCACCTGGCCACGTACAAGACAACGTTCACACTTTCCTGCCATTTTTTACATTTTCTTAAATGCATATATTTTGATTTTATTAAAAATGGGATTTATTAAAATTTTTGGGTCTGACATCTGTTTAATGAGTTAACTGAGAATTCATCAGTGAGCTTGTAGCTTTTTTTTTTAAGCTGTCATTTTACCGAGCCTACATGAAAGCTGAGCAGAACTTTGTGTCAGTGAGAGGAGCTCACTGACAGGTCCTCAGTTGACTCATTCCACAGCCACTTAAAAAGCCTGTAAAAGCCAAACTGTGAAAAATTTTTAATGGAACCAATTTGCAAAAAATATTTGGCTCAAAAATAAATGCATTTAAATACAAAAGAAAGTCCCCAAAGGTGACCATAACATTTAAAGGGGAAATGCCCGCTCAAACCAGATCCCTATGGTTAGAGATTTCCTGGACACAGCCCTGCTCAGAGTGGAAAAACATGGCTGCTCTGGTACAGAAACAGCGCCACATCTGCTCACAGGCGGTATTGTAGGACCCTGAGCTGTAATACCAAATACAACCCATGGGTCAGGGTGGCGCTGTTTTCCGTAACAATTATTTAAATGTTTTTATTCCCTGACGAAGTAAATGGTGAAGAATAAAAACGCAAGGTATATAAGAAAGCGCCTGCAGTTTATTCCGGCGGGCGGGATGCTGAAGCTTCGATCCCCATGGTGCGAGCCTCCATGTGAGGCCGGTGTGGGGACTCGCCTCCTCTCCTGCCTGGAGGGCGCACATTAGCGGCCGCTGTAGGCGGATTAGGATGAACGGCTGGAATGTGCCGGATTATAGGGCCCCGGCTCTCACCGCTCCGGGCTGAGAAAATAATCGTCTGCGCGCTGATTCCATCACTCAGAGGCGAACGCCCAGTAACCCTGTACGGCCGGGTCTGCCAGTCACTATAGCGGCAGGATGGGCCCTGAACACTGTCAGGAGTCAGTCATAGCCGGGGTCCTCCAAGTCACAGCTGCTACCTACAGGGCACCAGGTCCAAGCCCAGAGGCCGGTAACTGACCTCCTCCCAGCGAGTGAGGCCGCACCCAGCGGAGGCCATACAGGAACAGAAGGGAGGCCATTGTAGAGCAAGTGCCCGGAAATGTGGCACCCAGAGAAGTCACCGCATACAAGCGCCCAGAGCTGAGCCCTCATCTAAGCCCAAAACAGGTTTAAGACGAGGAGGGGTTAATGCAGGAGAAAAACAGCGCAAATAATGATGGCAATACCGCCACTCATACCAGTATCATAGCAGTTATATTCTTATACAGGGGCAGTATCATAGCAGTTATATTCTTATACAGGGGCAGTATTATAGCAGTTATATTCTTATACAGGGGCAGTATCATAGCAGTTATATTCTTATACAGGGGCAGTATATAGCAGTTATATTCTTATACAGGGGCAGTATATAGCAGTTATATTTTTATACAGGGGCAGTATCATAGCAGTTATATTCTTATACAGGGGCAGTATTATAGCAGTTATATTCTTATACAGGGGCAGTATTATAGTAGTTATATTCTTATACAGGGGCAGTATCATAGCAGTTATATTCTTATACAGGGGCAGTATATAGCAGTTATATTCTTATACAGGGGCAGTATTATAGCAGTTATATTCTTATACAGGCGCAGTATCATAGCAGTTATATTCTTATACAGGGGCAGTATCATAGCAGTTATATTCTTATACAGGGGCAGTATCATAGCAGTTATATTCTTATACAGGGGCAGTATTATAGTAGTTATATTCTTATACAGGGGCAGTATTCTAGTAGTTATATTCTTATACAGAGGCAGTATCATAGCAGTTATATTCTTATACAGGGGCAGTATCATAGCAGTTATATTCTTATACAGGGGCAGTATCATAGCAGTTATATTCTTATACAGGGGCAGTATTATAGCAGTTATATTCTTATACAGGGGCAGTATTATAGCAGTTATATTCTTATACAGGGGCAGTATCATAGCAGTTATATTCTTATACAGGGGCAGTATTATAGCAGTTATATCCTTATACAGGGGCAGTATCATAGCAGTTATATTCTTATACAGGGGCAGTATTATAGCAGTTATATTCTTATACAGGGGCAGTATTATAGCAGTTATATTCTTATACAGGGGCAGTATTATAGCAGTTATATTCTTATACAGGGGCAGTAATATAGCAGTTATATTCTTATACAGGGGCAGTATCATAGCAGTTATATTCTTATACAGGGGCAGTATCATAGCAGTTATATTCTTATACAGGGGCAGTATCATAGCAGTTATATTCTTATACAGGGGCAGTATTATAGCAGTTATATTCTTATACAGGGGCAGTATCATAGCAGTTATATTCTTATACAGGGGCAGTATTATAGCAGTTATATTCTTATACAGGGGCAGTATTATAGCAGTTATATTCTTATACAGGGGCAGTATTATAGCAGTTATATTCTTATACAGGGGCAGTATTATAGCAGTTATATTCTTATACAGGGGCAGTATCATAGCAGTTATATTCTTATACAGGGGCAGTATCATAGCAGTTATATTCTTATACAGGGGCAGTATCATAGCAGTTATATTCTTATACAGGGGCAGTATCATAGCAGTTATATTCTTATACAGGGGCAGTATTATAGCAGTTATATTCTTATACAGGGGCAGTAATATAGCAGTTATATTCTTATACAAGGGCAGTATTATAGCAGTTATATTCTTATACAGGGGCAGTATCATAGCAGTTATATTCTTATACAGGGGCAGTATCATAGCAGTTATATTCTTATACAGGGGCAGTATCATAGCAGTTATATTCTTATACAGGGGCAGTATCAGCAGTTATATTCTTGTATATAGGGAGTTGTATTATAGTAGTTATATTCTTGTACATAGGAGCTGTATTATAGTAGTTGTATTCTTGTATATAGGTGCAGTATTATAGTAGTTGTATTCTTGTACATAGGGAGCAGTATTATAGTAGTTACATTCTTGTACATAGGATTCTGTATTATAGTAGTTATATTCCTGTACATAGGGGGCAGTATTATAGTACTTATATTCTTGTACATAGGAGCAGTATTATAGTAGTTATATTCTTGTACATAGGAGCTGTATTATAGTAGTTGTATTCTTGTATATAGGGGCAGTATCATAGCAGTTATATTCTTATACAGGGGCAGTATCATAGCAGTTATATTCTTATACAGGGACAGTATTATAGCAGTTATATTCTTATACAGGGGCAGTATAATAGCAGTTATATTCTTATACAGGGGCAGTATCATAGCAGTTATATTCTTATACAGGGGCAGTATTATGGCAGTTATATTTTTATACAGGGGCAGTATTATAGCAGTTATATTCTCATACAGGGGCAGTATCATGGCAGTTATTATTATACAGGGGCAGTATTATAGCAGTTATATTCTTATACAGGGGCAGTATCATAGCAGTTATATTCTTATACAGGGTCAGTATCATAGCAGTTATATTCTTAGACAGGGGCAGTATCATAGCAGTTATATTCTTATACAGGGGCAGTATCATAGCAGTTATATTCTTATACAGGGGCGGTATTATAGCAGTTATATTCTTGTACATGGGAGCAGCATTATAGTAATTATATTCTTGTACATAGGAGCTGTATTATAGTAGTTATATTCTTGTACATAGAGGGCAATATTATAGTAATTATATTCTTGTACATAGGGGGCTGTATTATAGTAGTTATATTCATGTACATTACAGACCAAAAGTTTGGACACACCTCATTTAAAGATTTTTCTGTATTTTCATGACTATGAAAATTGTGCTTTCACACTGAAGGCATCAAAACTATGAATTAACACATGTGGAATTATATACTTAACAAAAAAGTGTGAAACAACTGAAAATATGTCTTATATTCTAGGTTCTTCAAAGTAGCCACCTTTTGCTTTGATGACTGCTTTGCACACTCTTGGCATTCTCTTGATGAGCTTCAAGAGGTAGTCACCGAAAAAGGTTTTCACTTCACAGGTGTGCCCTCTCTGGCTTAATAAGTGGGATTTCTTGCCTTATAAATGGGGTTGGGACCATCAGTTGTGTTGTGCAGAAGTCTGGTGGATACACAGCTGATAGTCCTACTGAATAGACTGTTAGAATTTGTATTATGGCAAGAAAAAAGCAGCTAAGAAAAGAAAAACGAGTGGCCATCATTACTTTAAGAAATGAAGGTCAGTCAGTGCGAAAAATTGGGCAAACTTTGAAAGTGTCCCCAAGTGCAGTTGCAAAAACCATCAAGCGCTACAAAGAAACTGGCTCACATGAGGACCGCCCCAGGAAAGGAAGACCAAGAGTCACCTCTGCTTCTGACGATAAGTTTATCCGAGTCACCAGCGTCAGAAATCGCAGGTTAACAGCAGCTCAGATTAGAGACCAGGTCAATGCCACACAGAGTTCTAGCAGCAGACACATCTCTTCAACAACTGTTAAGAGGAGACTTTGTGCAGCAGGCCTTCATGGTAAAATAGCTGCTGGGAAACCACTGCTAAGGACAGGCAACAAGCAGAAGAGACTTGTTTGGGCTCAAGAACACAAGGAATGGACATTAGACCAGTGGAAATCTGTGCTTTGGTCTGATGAGTCCAAATTTGAGATCTTTGGTTGCAACCACCGTGTCTTTGTGTGACGCAGAAAAGGTGAACGGATGGACTCTACATGCCTGGTTCCCACCGTGAAGCATGGAGGAGGAGGTGTGATGGTGTGGGGGTGCTTTGCTGGTGACACTGTTGGGGATTTATTCAAAATTGAAGGCATACTGAACCGGCATGGCTACTTCAGCATCTTGCAGCGGCATGCTATTCCATCCGGTTTGCGTTTAGTTGGACCATCATTTATTTTTCAACAGGACAATGACCCCAAACACACCTCCAGGCTGTGTAAGGGCTATCTGACCAAGGTGGAAAGTGATGGGGTGCTACGCCAGATGACCTGGCCTCCACAGTCACCAGACCTGAACCCAATCGAGATGGTTTGGGGTGAGCTGGATCGGCAAAAGGGCCAACAAGTGCTAAGCATCTCTGGGAACTCCTTCAAGATTGTTGGAAGACCATTTCCGGTGACTACCTCTTGAAGCTCATCAAAAGAATGCCAAGAGTGTGCAAAGCAGTCATCAAAGCAAAAGGTGGCTACTTTGAAGAACCTAGAATATAAGACATATTTTCAGTTGTTTCACACTTCTTTGTTAAGTATATGATTCCACATGTGTTAATTCATAGTTTTGATGCCTTCAGTGTGAATGTACAATTTTCACAGTCATGAAAATACAGAAAAATCTTTAAATGAGAAGGTGTGTCCAAACTTTTGGTCTGTACTGTACATGGGAGCAGTATTATAGTAGTTATATTCTTGTACATAGGAGCAGTATTATAGTAATTATATTCTTGTACATAGGAGGCAGTATTATAGTAGTTATATTCTTGTACATAGGGGCTGTATTATAGTAGTTATATTCTTGTACATAGGAGCAGTATTATAGTAGTTATATTCTTGTACATAGGAGCAGTATTATAGTAGTTATATTCTTGTACATAGGAGCAGTATTATAGTAGTTATATTCATGTACATGGGAGCAGTATTAAGTTGACGCGCCCCCTGGGACATATTCCTTTTTGAGGGGAATACCCGGCACCGGATCAGATGGGGGGGTTGTAGTCTCCGAGCGGCTGTGACCCGGTCCCGTGCCCAGGGCGTCAAGCTCAGTGTTATGTGGCAGTCTTTACTGATGTTATTTAAGTTCGTTGTGTCGACTACGCCACCCGTTGTGATGCGGTCACTGTGGCCGCCGCTGCTGCAGGGTCCGCTGAGGCTGATGGTGGGTGCGCAGCTTGGTGGGATAACCCCCAACGGGAGGGGTATAGCCTCAGAGGGGACAGGCGCAGAGGATGGGGGTTGTGGTGGTGCGGTGCAGCCGGTAATGATGACAGACTCGGGTTGTGCAGTTAAGGGTCTTTACTTACTGCAGATGTTCCTGGTCACTCTAGCTCCAAGTGACCTCCCGAGCCGTGCTGCGTCCACCAGGTCCTGGATCCGGCCAACCCCCAAACAAGTCCGGAGCGTGGCCCTGAGCTCTCCCTCTGTCCTTTCTTCTGCCTTCCCCACCAGTGATCCACCTAGGTCCAGCTCCCTCGGGCCTTCTGTGGGGCAACCTTTGGCCTCAGGTTCCCTGACCCTTCATGTGGTAAGCCTTCAGGGTGGATGTAGTGGGTGGCCGTGGCAGATGCTGCCCACAGCCTCCGGTCTCTGGCTAGGGATGTGTTTTCTGCCCCCACCAGTTTGGGTTCCGGTACCCTTGTGCTGACTCCTCACCCGGTGATCTGATTTGGGTTCTTGGGTCCCTTCTTTGTCCCCCTCTGGGTCTTTCTCACTGCTCCTCTCTCTCTTTCTCCTCAGGGCTGCTCTTCTTCTCTGTTACTGACAGGATGTACTATGCCTTCCTCCACCTGACAGACTTGTCTTCTGCAACTGACTGACCCTGATCTTTGATGGTGCCCACCTTATATACCCCTCTATGTGTGAGCTCAGGTGACCAGCACCCAATGAGCTCCTATCACTACCCAGACTGCTCCCCCTATCTGCCCCTACACTACATGGGATGTTCCTCCCCCCTCCCACTCCAGCCAGGAACAGGCTCGGTCGCACCTGCACATTTCTAAGTGGGAGTGCCGTCGGCCTGCTCCTCTGGAATGGGATGTATGTAGTGCACGCAGTCTATCTGAGCTCAGTTCCACACTCCTTCCTTACCCGGGAGTGGAATATCACACCTCTGGGTTGAGGTGCAATACTCCTGTAGCAGCCGAATCCTCAGGGTGCTACATTCCCCCCTGGTAAATCACAGCACGTCCTCGGGCTGCAAAGACAAAAACTCCAAAACATACAAATTTTTATAAACATATAAAACATGTTAAATATTATACGAAATACTATATAAATATCTATATAAACTTTTTCAGGTAAACAACATTCTCGTCGTCTCTTTCTCTCTTCTGTTCCTCTGGTCACCGTGCAACTCGTGACCAGGTAGAGTGCGACAGTCTTTTGAAAAACAGTTTCCCAAATAAAACCGGTAGGGGGCGCTTTAGCAAGCGCAACTATATACAGGGAAATTTTGGCCGTTCTCAGTCCCCGGCCAGGTAAAGGGAAAGGGATGGCTGCTCACAGTCCTCAGCCTGGTATGGAAGGGGTCACACAGGTAAACAGTTCACTGGTCCCAACGGGGACTACTTTAGCAGCAACAGTTTCAGTTTCTATATACCCCGATTGGTTAACTATTTACATCACTTCTCTGCCGCACTCAACGGCGTCTGCCTCCTGCTCTTATCTTACGGCTGGTGGTTTCTTCAGACCCGTCCGGGTCCTCTTGCTCCTCCTCCTCGCACCGCAACTCCTCCTCCGTCAAGCGATGCACGTGGAGGGCGTAAGGTCCCTTGGCACACTTGTGCCGGGTGAACGTTACCTCATCACCGACGTAGAGGTCACGGCCTTTGTGACCCTCTGGCAGGTGGGACTCGACGTCCCGTCGAGTAACGAAGACGTCACCCATGGTGTTCCGGTCCCTTATGAAGCCCCACCCATGCTGCGCATTAAACTTTATTACCGTCCCGATGGTACGGGGACGATCTGCTGCACGGGGGTCCCTTCTGGTCCGACTCTTTTGCTCCGCGCTGCGGGTCTGGGCCCATTGCTCTTTGGCCCGCCTCTCCTCCCGTTCTCTCTTGAACTCTGCCAGCTGTTGACGGCAACACTCGGTACGCTCTGCTGCAGCTGCCCGAGTCTCTCCGGTGAACCCCATTAAGTCTTCTCCCGTGGGGTCCCACGCAAACTGGGCTTCCTCGAGTGGAGGCGAGACCCGAGTCACGGGCTTCGGAGCCGGGATTAGGGGCTCACACAAGGGCCCTAGTCGCTTCCGCCGCTCCAGCTCCAAGAATCCTTCAGGCCAGATGAAAGGCCGACCGTCCGGCCACGTTAGCTGGCTGAAGGGGTCCTCTCCCAGATGTGGCACCCTTGGTGTTACGGGTGCGGGCGCGATGGTGGGGGCGCCCAGTTTACCCAGGCCTTGCGGCCAGGCCGGGGGCATCTGGAAGGTGAAAGGAACTGTCAGTACGGCGGCGCCCTGAGCTACCTGGCCTTGCGACCAGGCCGGAGGCTCCGCAGAGGTAGATGGCGCTGTTGGTGACGCGGCGCCCTGAAACGCTAGGCCTTGCGACCAGGCCGGAGGCTCTTCCTGTTTAGTCACACTCCGGGTCGAGGCGCGTGACGTCACGGGGGTCGCGGCGGCGGCTTCCGGTCGGGGCCTAGTTTGTGGCGGTGTCGTGGCGGTTTCGGGTACGGCTGGGGGACCTTCGGGCTCTGCGACGGGGAGCTGGGGCAGGTAAGCGGTCTTCCGGTATGGGGTATAGGCGTCCCCCTTACCTGCTGCCATGCGTCTCGCTCCCTCTTCTGCGCCGTCTCCGGCCTTGGGTCCTCCCGCGTCTTCCGCAGAGGCAGTTGATGTTTTCTTCCAAGGGAGCGGGCTCCGTGGACGGGTTCCAGCTTGCTGGGCCATCTCCCGGCCCCACTCCGCCAGGATCTCCCTCTGCACTCGGGCCATCCTTCCCGCGAGGCCCTCCAGGGCACTCCGCGCGCACTCCCGATCTCGGGGGAGTTGCGCTAGGATCTCCGCTAAGCCTAGCGGGGTTGTTGACTCCAGCAGGCTCCTGACCATCGGGTCGGTGCTGCTCTGCTCTGTTTCCGGCAGGCTCCTGGCCATCGGGCCGGTGCTGCTCTGCTCTCCTCCTTCTTCCTCCAGCAGGCTCCTGGCCAGCGGGCCGGTGCTGCTCTGCTGCCGCTCCATTCCCGGGTCTACTCTTTCTCTCCTCGACTCCGGGTGCTCTCGCTCTAGACACCTTGTCTCCGGGTGCGCTCGTTCTACACTGCTCCAGGCGACACCCATCTTCTCTCCTTCCTTTCGTCTCCTCCCACTTCGAGTGCGGTCCCGGGGCAACTCGGTGACTGTCAGCTCCAGGGGGAGTTCTTTCACGCTGACAGACACCTCCAGCATCACAGTCTCTGTTGGTGGGGGCGGTTTCCACTTTTGGCGCCATTTTCTGTCCCGGCCCACGATGGGAGGTGGCCTCTTGCTCTCCTTTGGCACGCCCATAATGGCGTCCGCTGCTCTTCCAAGGCGGGAAATCTGCGGTTTTGGCGGGAATCGCTTCCCAGTGGCGGGAAACTCGGCAGATGGCGGGAACAAGCTGGAAATGGCGGACAATCGGCGGGAAACGACTGGTGATGGAGTCCGATGGCGTGGACCCTCCGGAACCGGCAGGAGTCTTCTTTCTGAGGTAAACTTGCACTTTTCTTCAGGCACGCAGTACCCGGGTGTTGCGGGCACGTAATCCTGCCGACTACGCCAAAGTTGACGCGCCCCCTGGGACATATTCCTTTTTGAGGGGAATACCCGGCACCGGATCAGATGGGGGGGTTGTAGTCTCCGAGCGGCTGTGACCCGGTCCCGTGCCCAGGGCGTCAAGCTCAGTGTTATGTGGCAGTCTTTACTGATGTTATTTAAGTTCGTTGTGTCGACTACGCCACCCGTTGTGATGCGGTCACTGTGGCCGCCGCTGCTGCAGGGTCCGCTGAGGCTGATGGTGGGTGCGCAGCTTGGTGGGATAACCCCCAACGGGAGGGGTATAGCCTCAGAGGGGACAGGCGCAGAGGATGGGGGTTGTGGTGGTGCGGTGCAGCCGGTAATGATGACAGACTCGGGTTGTGCAGTTAAGGGTCTTTACTTACTGCAGATGTTCCTGGTCACTCTAGCTCCAAGTGACCTCCCGAGCCGTGCTGCGTCCACCAGGTCCTGGATCCGGCCAACCCCCAAACAAGTCCGGAGCGTGGCCCTGAGCTCTCCCTCTGTCCTTTCTTCTGCCTTCCCCACCAGTGATCCACCTAGGTCCAGCTCCCTCGGGCCTTCTGTGGGGCAACCTTTGGCCTCAGGTTCCCTGACCCTTCATGTGGTAAGCCTTCAGGGTGGATGTAGTGGGTGGCCGTGGCAGATGCTGCCCACAGCCTCCGGTCTCTGGCTAGGGATGTGTTTTCTGCCCCCACCAGTTTGGGTTCCGGTACCCTTGTGCTGACTCCTCACCCGGTGATCTGATTTGGGTTCTTGGGTCCCTTCTTTGTCCCCCTCTGGGTCTTTCTCACTGCTCCTCTCTCTCTTTCTCCTCAGGGCTGCTCTTCTTCTCTGTTACTGACAGGATGTACTATGCCTTCCTCCACCTGACAGACTTGTCTTCTGCAACTGACTGACCCTGATCTTTGATGGTGCCCACCTTATATACCCCTCTATGTGTGAGCTCAGGTGACCAGCACCCAATGAGCTCCTATCACTACCCAGACTGCTCCCCCTATCTGCCCCTACACTACATGGGATGTTCCTCCCCCCTCCCACTCCAGCCAGGAACAGGCTCGGTCGCACCTGCACATTTCTAAGTGGGAGTGCCGTCGGCCTGCTCCTCTGGAATGGGATGTATGTAGTGCACGCAGTCTATCTGAGCTCAGTTCCACACTCCTTCCTTACCCGGGAGTGGAATATCACACCTCTGGGTTGAGGTGCAATACTCCTGTAGCAGCCGAATCCTCAGGGTGCTACAATAGTAGTTATATTCTTGTACAAAAAGAGCAGTATTATAGTAGTTGTATTCTTGTACATAGGAGCTGTATTATAATAGTTATATTCTTGTACATAGGGGGCGGTATTATAGTAGTTATACAGTTAGGTCCATATATATTTGGACAGAGGCAACATTTTTTCTAATTTTGGTTCTAGACATTACCACAATGAATTTTAAACAAAACAATTCAGATGCAGTTGAAGTTCAGACTTTCAGCTTTCATTTGAGGGTATCCACATTAAAATTGGATGAAGGGATTAGGAGTTTCAGCTCCTTAACATGTGACACCCTGTTTTTAAAGGGACCAAAAGTAATTGGACAGATTAAATAATTGTAAATAAAATGTTCATTTCTAGTAGTTAGTTGAAAACCCTTTGTTGGCAATGACTGCCTGAAGTCTTGAACTCATGGACATCACCAGACTCTGAGTTTCCTCCTTTTTGATGCTCTGCCAGGCCTTCACTGCGGAGGTTTTCAGTTGCTGTTTGTTTGGGGGCCTTTCTGTCTGAAGTTTAGTCTTTAACAAGTGAAATGCATGCTCAGTTGGGTTGAGATCAGGTGACTGACTTGGCCATTCAAGAATATTCCACTTCTTTTCTTTAATAAACTCCTGGGTTGCTTTGGCTTTATGTTTTGGGTTATTGTCCATCTGTAGTATGAAACGACGACCAATCAGTTTGGCTGCATTCAGCTGGATCTGAGCAGACAGTATGGCTCTGAATACATCAGAATTCATTCGGTTCCTTCTGTCCTGTGTCACATCATCAATAAACACTAGTGACCCAGTGCCACTGGCAGCCATGCATGCCCAAGCCATCACACTGCCTCCGCCGTGTTTTCCATATGATGTGGTATGCTTTGGATCATGAGCTGTACCACGCCTTCACCATACTTTTCGCTTTCCATCATTCTGGTAGAGGTTGATCTTGGTTTCATCTGTCCAAAGAATGTTCTTCCAGAACTGTGCTGGCTTTTTTAGATGTTTTTTAGCAAAGTCCAGTCTAGCCTTTTTATTCTTGATGCTTATGAGTGGCTTGCACCGTGCAGTGAACCCACTGTATTTACTTTCATGCAGTCTTCTCTTTATGGTAGATTTGGATATTGATACGCCTACCTCCTGGAGAGTGTTGTTCACTAGGTTGGCTGTTGTGAAGGGGTTTCTCTTCACCATGGAGATTATTCTGCGATCATACACCACTGTTGTCTTCCGAGGGCGCCCAGGTCTTTTTGCATTGATGAGTTCACCAGTGCTTTCTTTCTTTCTCAGAATGTACCAAACTGTAGATTTTGCCACTCATAATATTGTAGCAATTTCTCGGATGGTTTTTTTCTGTTTTTGAAGGTTAATGATGGCTTGTTTCACCTGCATGGAGAGCGCCTTTGATCGCATGTTTACTTCACAGCAAAACCTTCCAAACGCACCACACCTCAAATCAACTCCAGGCCTTTTATCTGCTTAATTGAGAATGACATAACGAAGGGATTGCCCTCACCTGTCCATGAAATAGCCTTGGAGTCAATTGTCCAATTACTTTTGGTCCCTTTAAAAACAGGGTGTCACATGTTAAGGAGCTGAAACTCCTAAACCCTTCATCCAATTTTAGTGTGGATACCCTCAAATGAAAGCTGAAAGTCTGAACTTCAACTGCATCTGAATTGTTTTGTTTAAAATTCATTGTGGTAATGTCTAGAACCAAAATTAGAAAAATGTTGTCTCTGTCCAAATATATATGGACCTAACTGTATTCATGTACATGGGAGCAGTATTATAGTAGTTATATTCTTGTACATAGGGAGCAGTATTATCGTAGTTATATTCTTGTACATAGGAGCTGTATTATAGTAGTTGTATTCTTGTACATAGGAGCTGTATTATAGTAGTTATATTCTTGTACATAGGGGGCTGTATTATAGTAGTTATATTCTTGTACATAGGGGGCTGTATTATAGTAGTTGTATTCTTGTACATAGGGGGCTGTATTATAGTATTTGTATTCTTGTACATAGGAGAGTATTATAGTAGTTATATTCTTGTACATAGGAGCTGTATTATAGTAGTTGTATTCTTGTACATAGGGGGCTGTATTATAGTATTTGTATTGTTGTACATAGGAGCTGTATTATAGTTATTATATTCTTGTACATAGGGAGCAGTATTATGGTAGTTATATTCTTGTACATAGGGGGCAGTATTATAGTAGTTATATTCCTGTACATAGAAGCAGTATTATAGTAGTTATATTCTTGTACATAGAAGCAGTATTATAGTAGTTGTATTCTTGTGCATAGGGGGCAGTATTATAGTATTTGTATTCTTGTACATAGGAGCAGTATTATAGTAGTTGTATTCTTGTACATAGGGGGCTGTATTATAGTAGTTGTATTCTTGTACATGGGAGCAGTATTATAGTAGTTATATTCTTGTACATGGGAGCAGTATTATAGTAGTTATATTCTTGTACATAGAAGCAGTATTATAGTAGTTATATTCTTGTACATAGAAGCAGTATTATAGTATTTGTATTCTTGTACATAGGAGCAGTATTATAGTAGTTATATTCTTGTACATAGAAGCAGTATTATAGTAGTTATATTCTTGTACATAGAAGCAGTATTATAGTATTTGTATTCTTGTACATAGGAGCAGTATTATAGTATTTGTATTCTTGTCCATAGGAGAGGATAGACGTGTGCTTGAGAGCTCTCAGCAGGGCGGAGGCATGGCTTCTGACCCAGGTGGAGGGGAGGGGAGCTGGGCTGATGATCCAGGGAAAGCCCCTGGTCTGGAGTCCGGCCTGCAGCATGCACCTGATGGTAATGGAAAGCTGGAGATGGTGGCTGGTGAGTCTTCTAAACCTGCTTGTTATGTTGGAGGATTAAATGCTAAAGTTACAAGGCAAAGTATATTTAAGCTGGAATTGCATATCAGCAAACTAAAAGAAGAAATTAAGAAAGAGACTGATCCTAAGGTAAAACTGATGAAGTGCGAGTGTCTGGATGATTGCAGCCGAGAGCTGCTGATCAGGAAAGAAAAACTGGAGAAAGGTTTAAACTCTGTGCCCAGAAAGGAGACTTGGGCTAAAGAGAGAAAAAAAGAATCCAGAGCCCAGACTGTGAGCAGAAAACGCTTTATTGGGAATAAGGACATTAAATATAAAACTGTGTACAGCATTGTGGAGCAAGGAAGCCCAGTGAGAAGTGCAGCGCTGATATCAGGGGCACAATGTGAGGGGTCCGAGACACCAGAAAGTGCTGCAGAGGAAAGTGTGCCAGCAAACGAGGGGTTAACTGCAGTGACCTCTCTATGCAGCAATGAAGTGAGCTCAGCTGCTGAGAGTGAGAAAGAAAGTGCACCCTGTACTGATACTGTGAGTGAGACCCCCCTCAGCGCTGTGAGTGAGACCCCGCTCACTGGTGCTAGTGAATGTCTGTCTGCAACAGATAATACAAATATTATAATGGACTCTGAGCCCTCCATGTCAGTGAATAGAGATAATACTGTGCAGCAATCAGTGGTGATGGACTCTATGTCATGTATGTCAGCGGATGGAGACCACACTGCAGTGGTAATGGACTCTCAACCCTCCATGTCAGTGAATAGAGACAATACTGTGCAACCATCAGTAGTAGATCTGGGTGTTGTTGCAGCACAGTCAGGTGTCAGTAATCATGGAGCTAGGGAGAGCTCCAGCACTAATCCTCCAGCAGCGGTGGAGATTTCCAGCACTGATCCACCTGCGGCTGGTGAAAGCTCCGGCACTGACGCATCTGCGGCTGGTGAAAGCTCCGGCACTGACGCATCTGCGGCTGGTGAAAGCTCCGGCACTGACCCATCTGCTGACCATCAGTTCAGGAGACTGTTCTCTAATGTCACCAGACCAGTGAACCCCCCGCCTCAGAGGAGAAACGCAGTCAGGATAAAATACACAGGACCAGAGGAGAACATCCCATCCAGAATTTACATTGGGAAAGTTCTCCTAAAAGACTTCATGAAGTTCAATGCGTCTGAGGTCTACGCTCTGATCCATATCCCATCCAGCAGGATCTATGACATCAGCTTTAAGCTCCAGTGTGATCTGGATTTGTTCTGGAACATCTATAATGACACCAGAGAAGATGAGATCTGGGATCACCTCCATTGTATCCAGCTGTCTAAGCCGCAGGAGATAACGGCCACTGTCCTGTTCCAGTCTGAGGTGGTGGCGGTGGCGGATCTGCAGCACTGGCTGAACCGGCAGTGCATAGTGAGAAGTCATCCTGACAAGATCTATGATGAGGAGCAGATATGGAATGGAGGATATACACTGAAAATCCAGCTGATACAAGAGAGCGGTGTGACCAGACATCTGCCGCACTCCTACCTGGGCTCAGAGAGGGGGATCTACTACTACCCTGGTCAGCCACGTCTGTGCCATAGATGTGGGGGCCGGCATCTCGCCATAAACTGCTCTCGTATCACATGCTCATTATGTGGACAGTCAGGTCATACAAAGGACAACTGCACAGGACCCGTCATCTGTAATCTGTGCTCAGAACCAGGGCATACGTTCCGGGATTGCCGGCATGCAGAACACAATAAATATAATGGCCAGACCTCCTCAGAAGTTGTACAGGAAGATGTCACCAGAGGTTCTGATGTCCCAGAAGCTGGTATGGATGAGGACAGAAGTCACAGTATCAGTGAACCTGCTCCAGAGTCTGAGGTACTAACGGATGCTGCACTACTAGGACCACCAGCCACTGAAGAACCACCTAAAGGCCCACCAGCCACTAAAGAAAGACCTAAACCGCCATCAGCCAATATAATAAGACCTAAGCTTCGATCAGCCACTAAAGTAGGGCCTAAAATGCCAGTTGTTAAAGAGAGGCCTAAGGGGTCCAGAAAGCCTGCCACCAAACCAACCAAACATCAGCCCAGTACATCTGTGGAAGCAGTTAGTCCGCCTGCACTGTCCAGTGTGGATGAGGAAGGCTTTGTGACCGTAAAAAGAAAAAATGCATCTGTGGATCCCACCAGAAAAGTCACAACAGTACAGAAAACCTCTGAGCCTCCAGTGCTGGCGATAAGTCCTGGACGTTACAATGTGCTGGGAGAAGACCAAGATGAAGAGTCACAAATGGAGCAAAGTCCTTCATGCGTCCTCGAAAACGTCTCTGATGAGGGGGATCCTGACCCTCCCGTGTCCACAAAGAGATGGGGCACTACAGGTGACAGCAGTGGAAGGAGGAAGAAGACCAAAAAGTCTAAGTGATCAGGATGCGGCTGAGAATAAACTCCATTAATGTGAACAGTGTGAGGACTGTGAGCCGGCGGCAGACGATTTACCAGCGTTTGTCTGACGAGAGATCTGATGTCTTCTTCTTGCAGGAGACGTATTTGAAGAGCAATGCTCATGTGTATGCAGCCAAGAGAGACTGGAGACTTGGGCCGTCATACTGGTCCTTCGGTCTGGAGAGAAATGACGGTGTGGGGGTCCTCTTTAATACCATGAATGTCCAGGTGGACAGAGTCCTGGAGATCTGTCCGGGTCGCTGTCTGATGCTGGACTTTACATTGGACTCCATCCATTATAGAGCGATAAACATTTATGCGCCGCAGACCAGGAAAGAGCGGAGGGAACTATTTGACCACATGAAACCATATTGCTTTACATCTAAAGTATTTATATTGTGTGGGGACTTTAATAATGTGTCCTGTAATGTGGACAGATCCAGCAGTCATAAGCAACTAAGATATGATGAGACGTTCCTTAATAATATAGTCCAGCAGGCCCACCTAGTAGACCCCTATGGGTCTCATCATACCAGTAAGACGTACACTTACCATAAGGGTGGTAATGCCAGTAGGATAGACCGGGTGTATATAAAGAGGGAGGTGAGATGCTCTCAGTACAGGATCAGCCCCCTGGAGTATTCGGACCATTGTATGGTGAGTGTGACGCTGGATCTGGCCCAAGCTGTGGTCTGTGGAAAGGGGTACTGGAAGGTGAACAGCTCTGTGGTCCAAGATCCTCGGTTCAGAGAGGCCTTCACCACATTCTATAATAAACGTAGGACCACCCAGTGTATGTGTGATGACACAGCCGAGTGGTGGGAGATCATGAAGAGTGACATCAAGCAGTTTATTATACGAGCAGCCAGGAGACGTAGTAATATGGATTATATGAGATACACAGCCCTGAGACTGCACCTCAGCCGGCTATACAGCAGGATGAATGGTGGTGAGGAGGTGGACGGACGGAGCGTCAGCCATATAAAGCAGCGGATGAGGGAGCTGCAGTACGATCGCCTCAAGTCTCTCAAGGCGGAGGGACAGTTTGATAGTTGGGGCATCCATAACCCAGATCCCTTTATTGCCTGTAAGAACAGGGTTAGTAAGAAGCTGATCACTGGCTTGTTAGATGAGAATGGGGTGGAGCAGTCTGAGCCAGAGAAAGTCCACAGGATCATTGGGGATTATTATAGAGATCTGTATAAAGGGGCTCATATTAATAAGGATGACATTAAAGCTTATCTGAAGGGGGTGTCCCTACCAACGTTAGACCTGGTGCAGGCAGATAGTATGGCCGATCCCATAACTGAGGATGAGGTGAAGAGGAGCATTGACTCCTTAAAGGCCAACAAGAGCCCAGGACTAGACGGCCTGACCAGCGGGTTTTACAAAGAGTTCAGGGACTTGTTGGCTCCGGACCTGGTGCAGATCTATAATGATTGCCTCTCTGCAGGGAAGCTTCTACAGTCCCAGTATAGATCTGTTCTGGTTCTCTTAGCAAAGAAGGGAAATCTAAAAGATGTAAGGAACTGGCGTCCACTGTCTTTGCTAAACACTGACTATAAAATCCTGGCCAAGATCTTGTATTATCGGCTGAGTGAGGTGGCGGGTGAGCTGATCATCGCCAACCAGACGTGTGGTGTGAAGGGTCGGACGATAGAGGACTCATTGCTGCTGGTGAGAGAAGCTGTGACGTACATTAACCCCTTAATAACATCTGACGTACTAATACGCGTCTGTGCCCTGGGACTTAAGAGCCAGACCCGTATTAGTACGTCATCGCGATCGCCGCCGGGTGTCAGCTGATTGTCACAGCTGACACCCGGTACTATGTGCAGGGAGCGGTCCTGCACCGCCTCCAGCACATTAACCCCTGCGATGCTGCGATCGAAGTCGATCGCGGCATTGTGGGGGCAAGGGGAGGTGATCGCCGATACTCACCTTCTCTTCCGGCTTCCAGCGCAGTCTGCAAAGGCTTCCCGGGTGTTGCCATGACGACCCGATGTCGTCATGACAACATCCGGGTCACCAGAAAGCAGGAAGATTGTTTGGACATGCGCAGTGCATCTCCAAACAATCTTCACACTGTGCACCGCTGATAGCCTGCATGGCATAGGGATGGTGCTGCATTCCTGTGCCATGCAGGCGATCAGAGAAAAAAAAGTGAAAGTCCCAGAATGGGACAAAGTAATAAAGTGTATAAACTGTCTGAAAGTGGAAAAAAAAAAAAAAAAAATTGCAAAAATATAAAAAAAAATAAAAAAAATAATCCACCAAAAATAAAAATATAATGTACCCATCAATAAATATTATTATAAAAAAAAAACAAAAAAAACAATAACAGTACACTTATTTGGTATCGCCGCGTCCGGAACAACCTGACCTATAAAACTGTCCCACTAGTTAACCCCTTCAGTGAACACGGTAGAAAAAAAAAAAAAACGAAGCAAAAAAACAATGCTTTATCACCATACCGCCAAACAAAAAGTGGAATAACACGCGATCAAAAAGACACATATAAATAAAAATGGTACCGCTGAAAACGTCATCTCGTCCCGCAAAAAACAAGCCGCCATACAGCTCCATCAGCCGAAAAATAAAAAAGTTATAGCTCTCAGAATAAAGCGATGCTAAAAAATATTTTTTTCTATAAAATAGCTTTTATTGTGTATAAGCGCCAAAACATAGAAAAATGATACAAATGTGGTACCGCTGTAAACGTACTGACCCGAATAATAAAGCTACCTTATCAATTTTACCACACGCGGAACAGAATAAAAAAAAAAAAAAAAAAAAACAATTCCTGAATTGTTGGTTTTTGTTTATTCTGCCTCCCAAAAATCGGAATAGAAAGCGATCAAAAAATGTCACGTGCCTGAAAATGGCACCAATAACAACGTCAAGTCATCCCACAAAAAACGAGCCGTCACATGACTGTCTGCCAAAATCTGGAAAAATTATAGCTCTCAAAATATGGCGATGCAAAAACTAGATTTTACAAAAAATGCCTCTTTTAGTGTGTGACAGCTGTCAGTCATAAAAACCCCATTTGATTCTGGCATTGCTGTAATCACACCGACCTGAAGAATAAAGTCGTCTAATCACTTATACCGCACAAGGAACGGCGTCAAAAATAAACTCTTGGGCTGGGGCTGGGGCTAGGGTTGTGCTGGGGCTAGGGTTGTGCTATGGTTAGGGTTGTGCTAGGGTTAGGGCTGGGGTTGGGATTTTTTTCAAAAGTAAGAAAAAAAGATGACGATATGGCGACTAGTGTTGAGCGCAAGTGCTCGCTACTTGAGTTTGCATCGGGTGCTCTGGTATGCATTGAGTATCATGGGTATTTGAGTGACATGCTCGAGTCTCTGCCCCATATGCTTCGCGGCCAAAAAAACTTTACGGGGATTGCCTGCCATGCACGAGCGATCCCCGCATGTTTTTTTTTGGGTGTCTAATAACCGTGAAACATGCGGAGCAGGGACTCGAGCATGTCACTCGAGCACACGCTGTACATGGTGCATACCTGAGTACCCGATGCAAACTCAAGTAGCGAGCACTTGCGCTCAAGAATAATGACAACTTATTCAATATGATGACCTAATGTAAACAAATTCTGTGCCGTACCTCTGGGTTCAAAATGTTCACTATACACCTTAATAAAATCCTTGAGGGGTATAGTTTCCAAAATGGGGACACTTGTGGGGGAGCTCCACTGTTTAGGCACATCACGGGCTCTCCAAACGCGACATGGTGTCCGCTAACGAATTGAATGGAAAATCGGCTCAAATTGTTAGCGGACGCCATGTTGCGTTTGGAGAGCCCCTGTGTGCCCAAACATTGGAGCTCCCCCACAAGTGACCCCATTTTGGAAACTAGACCCCCAAGGCACCTATCTAGATGCATAGTAAGCACTTGGAACCCCCAGGTGCTTCACAAATTGATTCGTAAAAATGAAAAAGTGAAAAAAAAAACAGATGGTAATCTCGCCTGAAGAAGGAGCCTCTGTGCTCTGAAAGCTTGCATATATATATATATTTTCTGGTTAGCCAATAAAGGTATCACCCCAAGAATACTTTTGTCATTTTTGGCATACAAGTATTTACATCGATTTTTCTGGCTAGCACGGTGCCACAATATAACTTTGTATTGTACATCATGATAATGGAAGATACCCCAATGTATCGATCACAGATGGATCTGAAAAACCTCCTGAAGAAACTGGCACAAATGAACAGCGACATTTTCTTTCTATCCAGATGCAAAAAAGAAAACTTAATCCCCAAAGGCCTCATAATAAGGAATCCGACTCAGTTTACCTACAATACTCATTTTTCACAGAAACTTTGCTACAGATCATCTGAGAGACTGCGGAATCACCGCATTGGATTTTTCTACAACAAGAAGAAGAAGAGGACCATCCATAAAGAGATAACTTCTCTACAGGGCCGAATACAAGGACCAGATTCATGTCTAATCAAGGAGACATTACAGGATTTTTACAAAAAATTGCAACATCACCTTATTATCAATAAGAAAAAGAAACTTGACAGACTGAGGAAGAAAGCAGGTCTCAATGTAGTTGAAGGTAAGCCCAATTTACAAAATCATTTTAATACATCGTCCTCTGTTGTGAACCTCTCACAGTATGAGCCAAACGCAGGAGAAATGAATGTTTTATCAAAGGGACTAACATTCTGTCCTACAAAACAACTTGATACGGCTCAATTTTGTAGTGATATTGAGGAATTCTTCCGCAGATTACGGCTTAAAGAATTCTTTCACAACCATGCAGATATCACACCACAAGATAATCTGAACAACACATCAAAAAAGAAAAAGAGGACAAACTGGACCCCCCAACCTGGGCACAACCAAACTCTAGATCACTACGTAGACTGTTTCCGTAAAAAAGTTAAATCTGACATTTTGGACAGATGCCACAAAGTGCCGCACAATATCAGTATGGAGGAAAGAAAAGCCATACAGTCTTTAAAAGCAAATAACAATATCATCATCAAACCAGCAGACAAAGGAGGAGCTGTAGTCATTATGAACATGTCAGATTACATCCAAGAAGCACACAGACAACTCTTGGATATAAAATACTACACTCCACTTCAGGAAGATCCCACCAAAAAATACACAGAGGAACTAACACATATCATCAATGGGTTTGATTCTACTTCATCCTCACTACAGGAACTAATACCAGACAATCCCCAAACAGGTACCTTCTACATGTTTCCTAAAATACATAAAGGAGGTAATCCTGACAGGCCAATCATTTCTGGCATTGGGACATTAACGGAAAATATCTCAGGCTGGGTGGAGAACATTCTGAAACCCCTGGTGAGACGCACACCCAGCTATATCCAGGACACCACGGATAGCCTCTGCAAACTGTCAGCTCTCGGCCCACTTCCGGAGGACACAATACTAGCCACCATGGATGTAGAGTCTCTCTACTCCAACATTCCTCATGAGGATGGGATTGTAGCAAGCAAACATTTCCTACAAAAAAACAATCTGGCTACAGAACCAACTCTGCAATTCATCAGGTTTGTGCTCCATCACAATTATTTCTCCTTTGGGAACAATTTATACCAACAATGTATGGGTAGCGACATGGGAAGCAAAATGTCCCCACAATATGCAAACCTATTTATGGCTAAACTACAGGAGGAGTTTTTGTCATCTTGCTCTATTAAACCTCTAGCATACTTCCGCTACATTGATGATCTGCTAATAATCTGGACAGGCTCAAAAGATGATCTGCTGACCTTCCACGATAACTTCAACAGGTTCCACCCAACCATCAAGCTCACCCTCAACTTCTCAAAATCCCAAATACATTTTCTGGACATGACCATATACATCAAAGACAACACCATACAGACATCAATTTACCATAAGCCCACAGGACTAGAGATGAGCGTTGTTCTACTCGAACTGTTCGCCAATCTCAAATTCGAGCTGTTTTGGGCGGTGTTCGAGCCGTTCGGCGAACACGAACAATTTGAGAAAAATTCGGCTGTTCGAGGTTATGTTTGATAACTGTTCGTGCACCAAAATCATAACTGGATTTTTTCTCAGTAATGATGAAAATTAATGTTAATACGCAGTTTGAGTGTACAGCAGGGCGGGGGGAGGGGCAGGGGATGGATCTCTGCAGGAACAATGAAGATCTCCATTTTTTTTTTCTCTTTCCCGCATTTACAGTGGGGAGGTGCAATCTGTCAGCCTATCAGCAGCGCACACACGGAGCGAAGTGCTTTTTTTCACACAAGCAAGGGCATGTGTCATTGGCAGTGTATGTCACATGTCCTTGCCCTATAAGACCAAGCCATTTTCCCCGTCGCCACCATTTTCTCACTGCTGCAGCTGCGTGTTAGACGGCACCGCTGTTGCTGTGTGTGCTATACCTTGTTAATTTCAAGCCAATTTTCGCACAAATCTACAGATAGCTTGGGAGTAGGGAATAGTTGTGATTGCAGTCCTTTTAAGGACTAGGTTACAGCATTTCCTACGACTTTTATCAGGCAGGTCTGTGCTCTTAAATAGATAGATTGTGGGAGTAAAGACTAATTGTAATTGCAGTCCTTTTCAGGACTAGGTTACATCAGTTCCTATCAGTTTTTGCCAGGCAGGTCTGTGCCAGTGCTGTGCAAGTTTTTTTCACAGCATTTGGCTGAATCTAGCAAAGCTAATCCTTTTTGGCCTATTGCAGAGTGTGTTAGTCAGTGGAGTAGCCTATCTGTGTTGCAAGATATACCACCTGTGTATAGAATACCAATTTTTTTACTGCACCTAGTGAAGTAAAATCTTTTCGCCATAGCATCATTCTATTAGTCCATCTATACTGACCTCCATCAGGTTGCAAATTAAATATAATTTTTTTCTGCATCTAGCTCTGAAAAAATATTGGGCTTCTAGCTGTGTGTGGGACTTGTTGTATTAATCCATCTATACTGACCTCCATCAGGTTGCAAACTAAATATATTTTTTTCTGCATCTACCTCTGAAAAAATATTGGGCTTCTAGCTGTGTGTGGGACTTGTTCTATTAATCCATCTATACAGACCTCCATCAGGTTGCAAACTGAATATATTTTTTTCTGCATCTACCTCTGAAAAAATATTGGGCTTCTAGCTGTGTGTGGGACTTGTTCTATTAATCCATCTATACAGACCTCCATCAGGTTGCAAACTGAATATATTTTTTTCTGCATCTACCTCTGAAAAAATATTGGGCTTCTAGCTGTGTGTGGGACTTGTTCTATTAATCCATCTATACAGACCTCCATCAGGTTGCAAACTGAATATATTTTTTTCTGCATCTACCTCTGAAAAAATATGTGGCCTTCTAGCAGTGTGTGGGACTTTCTCTATTAGTCCATCTATACTGACCTCCATCAGGTTGCAAACTGAATATAATTTTTTTCTGCATCTAGCTCTGAAAAAATATTTGGCCTTCTAGCAGTGTGTGGGACTTTCTCTATTAGTCCATCTATACTGACCTCCATCAGGTTGCAAATTAAAAATAATTTTTATCTGCATCTACAGTACCTCTGAAAAAATATTTGGGCTTCTAGCTGTGTGTGGGACTTGTTCTATTAGTCCATCTATACTGACCTCCATCAGGTTGCAAATTGAATATCATTTTTATCTGCATCTAGCTCTGAAAAAATATTTGGCCTTCTAGCAGTGTGTGGGACTTTCTCTATTAGTCCATCTATACTGACCTCCATCAGGTTGCAAATTGAATATAATTTTTATCTGCATCTAGCTCTGAAAAAATATTTGGCCTTCCAGCAGTGTGTGGGACTTTCTCTATTAGTCCATCTATACTGACCTCCATCAGGTTGCAAACTGAATATATTTTTTTCTGCATCTACCTCTGAAAAAATATTGGGCTTCTAGCTGTGTGTGGGACTTGTTCTATTACTTCATCTATACAGACCTCCATCAGGTTGCAAACTGAATATATTTTTTTCTGCATCTACCTCTGAAAAAATATGTGGCCTTCTAGCAGTGTGTGGGACTTTCTCTATTAGTCCATCTATACTGACCTCCATCAGGTTGCAAACTGAATATAATTTTTTTCTGCATCTAGCTCTGAAAAAATATTTGGCCTTCTAGCAGTGTGTGGGACTTTCTCTATTAGTCCATCTATACTGACCTCCATCAGGTTGCAAATTAAAAATAGTTTTTATCTGCATCTACAGTACCTCTGAAAAAATATTTGGGCTTCTAGCTGTGTGTGGGACTTGTTCTATTAGTCCATCTATACTGACCTCCATCAGGTTGCAAATTGAATATAATTTTTATCTGCATCTAGCTCTGAAAAAATATTTGGCCTTCTAGCAGTGTGTGGGACTTTCTCTATTAGTCCATCTATACTGACCTCCATCAGGTTGCAAATTGAATATAATTTTTATCTGCATCTAGCTCTGAAAAAATATTTGGCCTTCTAGCAGTGTGTGGGACTTTCTCTATTAGTCCATCTATACTGACCTCCATCAGGTTGCAAACTGAATATATTTTTTTCTGCATCTACCTCTGAAAAAATATTGGGCTTCTAGCTGTGTGTGGGACTTGTTCTATTACTCCATCTATACAGACCTCCATCAGGTTGCAAACTGAATATATTTTTTTCTGCATCTACCTCTGAAAAAATATGTGGCCTTCTAGCAGTGTGTGGGACTTTCTCTATTAGTCCATCTATACTGACCTCCATCAGGTTGCAAACTGAATATAATTTTTTTCTGCATCTAGCTCTGAAAAAATATTTGGCCTTCTAGCAGTGTGTGGGACTTTCTCTATTAGTCCATCTATACTGACCTCCATCAGGTTGCAAATTAAAAATAGTTTTTATCTGCATCTACAGTACCTCTGAAAAAATATTTGGGCTTCTAGCTGTGTGTGGGACTTGTTCTATTAGTCCATCTATACTGACCTCCATCAGGTTGCAAATTGAATATAATTTTTATCTGCATCTAGCTCTGAAAAAATATTTGGCCTTCTAGCAGTGTGTGGGACTTTCTCTATTAGTCCATCTATACTGACCTCCATCAGGTTGCAAATTAAAAATAATTTTTATCTGCATCTACCTCTGAAAAAATATTTGGGCTTCTAGCTGTGTGTGGGACTTGTTCTATTACTCCATCTATACTGACCTCCATCAGGTTGCAAACTGAATATATTTTTTTCTGCATCTACCTCTGAAAAAATATGTGGCCTTCTAGCAGTGTGTGGGACTTTCTCTATTAGTCCATCTATACTGACCTCCATCAGGTTGCAAACTGAATATAATTTTTTTCTGCATCTAGCTCTGAAAAAATATTTGGCCTTCTAGCAGTGTGTGGGACTTTCTCTATTAGTCCATCTATACTGACCTCCATCAGGTTGCAAATTAAAAATAATTTTTATCTGCATCTACAGTACCTCTGAAAAAATATTTGGGCTTCTAGCTGTGTGTGGGACTTGTTCTATTAGTCCATCTATACTGACCTCCATCAGGTTGCAAATTGAATATAATTTTTATCTGCATCTAGCTCTGAAAAAATATTTGGCCTTCTAGCAGTGTGTGGGACTTTCTCTATTAGTCCATCTATACAGACCTCCATCAGGTTGCAAACTGAATATAATTTTTATCTGCATCTAGCTCTGAAAAAATATTTGGCCTTCTAGCAGTGTGTGGGACTTGTTCTATTAGTCCACCTATACTGACCTCCATCAGGTTGCAAATTCAAAATAATTTTTTGTCTGCATCTAGCTCTGAAAAAATATTTGGCCTTCTAGCAGTGTGTGGGACTTTCTCTATTAGTCCATCTATACTGACCTCCATCAGGTTGCAAACTGAATATATTTTTTTCTGCATCTACCTCTGAAAAAATATTGGGCTTCTAGCTGTGTGTGGGACTTGTTCTATTACTCCATCTATACAGACCTCCATCAGGTTGCAAACTGAATATATTTTTTTCTGCATCTACCTCTGAAAAAATATGTGGCCTTCTAGCAGTGTGTGGGACTTTCTCTATTAGTCCATCTATACTGACCTCCATCAGGTTGCAAACTGAATATAATTTTTTTCTGCATCTAGCTCTGAAAAAATATTTGGCCTTCTAGCAGTGTGTGGGACTTTCTCTATTAGTCCATCTATACTGACCTCCATCAGGTTGCAAATTAAAAATAGTTTTTATCTGCATCTACAGTACCTCTGAAAAAATATTTGGGCTTCTAGCTGTGTGTGGGACTTGTTCTATTAGTCCATCTATACTGACCTCCATCAGGTTGCAAATTGAATATAATTTTTATCTGCATCTAGCTCTGAAAAAATATTTGGCCTTCTAGCAGTGTGTGGGACTTTCTCTATTAGTCCATCTATACTGACCTCCATCAGGTTGCAAATTAAAAATAATTTTTATCTGCATCTACCTCTGAAAAAATATTTGGGCTTCTAGCTGTGTGTGGGACTTGTTCTATTACTCCATCTATACTGACCTCCATCAGGTTGCAAACTGAATATATTTTTTTCTGCATCTACCTCTGAAAAAATATGTGGCCTTCTAACAGTGTGTGGGACTTTCTCTATTAGTCCATCTATACTGACCTCCATCAGGTTGCAAATTAAAAATAATTTTTATCTGCATCTACAGTACCTCTGAAAAAATATTTGGGCTTCTAGCTGTGTGTGGGACTTGTTCTATTAGTCCATCTATACTGACCTCCATCAGGTTGCAAATTGAATATAATTTTTATCTGCATCTAGCTCTGAAAAAATATTTGGCCTTCTAGCAGTGTGTGGGACTTTCTCTATTAGTCCATCTATACAGACCTCCATCAGGTTGCAAACTGAATATAATTTTTATCTGCATCTAGCTCTGAAAAAATATTTGGCCTTCTAGCAGTGTGTGGGACTTGTTCTATTAGTCCACCTATACTGACCTCCATCAGGTTGCAAATTCAAAATAATTTTTTGTCTGCATCTAGCTCTGAAAAAATATTTGGCCTTCTAGCAGTGTGTGGGACTTTCTCTATTAGTCCATCTATACTGACCTCCATCAGGTTGCAAACTGAATATTTTTTTTTCTGCATCTACCTCTGAAAAAATATTGGGCTTGTAGCTGTGTGTGGGACTTGTTCTATTAATCCATCTATACAGACCTCCATCAGGTTGCAAACTGAATAAAAAAATTTTCTGCATCTACCTCTGAAAAAATATTTGGGCTTCTAGCTGTGTGTGGGACTTGTTCTATTAGTCCATCTATACTGACCTCCATCAGGTTGCAAATTGAATATAATTTTTTTCTGCATCTAACCCAGCCAATAGTTTTGGCCTAATACCACAGTTTGGCCACTCAGCTCTGCTCGGTTCCCATCCATTGTTTTTTTGTGCAAACAACTCCAGAGTTGTGAATTAGTTAACCACCAAAATGAGTGGAAAAAGGCCTGCTGCTGGTGGAAAGGGGAATAGGCGTGTTGGGAAGGGGAAAAAAGGTTGTGTCCGTGGGGTAGGTGTTAAAGCAACAGTAACATCTGCAGAAGAAAGACCATCTTCCAGCCAAACTAAAATGTCTACTTTTAGCGGACAATGTGATAAGATCCCTTTCTTACGGCCACGCCAATCGCTACAAATTCCAGATGAGGCACAAAAACAGCAGGTGCTTCAACGGATATCAAGTGCTCCTTTAAGTGGGCTCTCCTCCACATCAACTTCAACATCACAAATACTCCAGTCCTCAAAGGTGTCACCCCAATCGCACTTGCTTCCTCACAGCTCCCAAATCTCCAGCTGCCCGTCTGAGTATGAGGTAGAACAGATGGTTGAGTCTGCAGAGCTGTTTACTCATACTATAGCCTGGGAATCAGAGGTCGACTCCAGCGCTTCTGTGAATCCAGACGAGGAAATAATCTGCACTGATGCCCAGAATCTTTATGAGTCGGATCCAGGACCAGACGCAGAAGGTTCTGACCATAATGTAGACCCTCATTCCCAAACTGTAACTCCTGTTGGTGGAGACAATGAGGAAGACGATGATAAGACTCAAATACCTGATTGGAGCGACAACTTTAGTTTTTTGTCAGGGCAGGAACAGGTTGGCTCTGAGGACGACGGGTGTGATAACGCACAGGGTGATGATGATGAGGTTGGAGATCCCACTTACTGTCAACCCACAGTCAGCCAAGAGATGAGGTCAGCAGAGGAGGTGGAGGAAGATGCTAGTGACGACGAGGTCAGGTTGCGCCTTCCTGGACAGAGACGTAGTACTGGAAGCACGTCAACAACTGCATCCTCAAACACAACTCTGCCTCTCACCACAAGTCGTGGTGGCTCTTCAGGTCGCATGGGTGCTAAGCCTTGCATAGCCTGGGCATTTTTTCAGATCGATAAAGATGACCCAACTCGTGTTATCTGTAACATTTGTCAGCAAAAGCTAAGTAGAGGCCAAAAAATACATAGTTTGAGTACTTCATGCATGAACCGGCACATGGACATGAAGCATAAGTTGCAGTGGGAAGCTCAGTGTGCTACAATGCGGCCTAGCCGGCCGGGCCAACCACCGTCTGCCATATCTTGTGCATCCGCAGCCTCTTCATCCTCTGTGACTGGGGGGACAGCAGTCACACCTGTTTTGGGGCGCAGACCTGCCACCTCTTTACCCGCAACAGCCAGCGTGATTGGCAGGTCATCATTTTCTTTGGAGGTGGTAACACCAGCTGGTGTTGAGCTCTGTCCGACATCGATAGCACCACCTTTGGATCAAGGCAACCTAACATGTCCGTCTGCATCTTCCTCACAGACCGGCAGTTTGCCGGGGACACCCTTATCAACCCCGTCTAAGCACAATAGCCAGCCCTCGGTCCCTCAGATGTGGACAAGTAAAAGACCATTTCCTCGTAGCCATGAGAAAGCTAAGAGGTTGAATTTCACCATCTGCAAGCTCTTGGCTACAGAAATGCTGTCTTTCCGCCTGGTGGACACTGAGGATTTTCGAGACCTTATGTCTGTCGCAGTGCCCCAGTACCAGATGCCCAGTCGGCACTACTTCTCAAAGAAAGGTGTGCCTGCGCTCCACCAGCATGTCGCACACAACATCACCGCTTCTTTGAGAAACTCTGTGTGTGACAGGGTGCATTTCACCACAGACACTTGGACGAGTAGGCATGGACAGGGGCGTTACATGTCGCTGACTGGGCACTGGGTAACTATGGTGACAGCAGGACAAGGGGCTGCTGTCCAAGTCTTGCCGTCCCCACGAGTTGTGCGTCAATCCTCTTTATGTCAAAGTTCCTCCACTGCTTCTGCCTCCTCAACCTCCTCTCGGTCTTCCACCTGCACCCAAAGCCTGTCTGGTCATGCCACAAGCTTTCTAACTGCGCAGAAGGGATCCTGCACACCTCCTTACTATGCTGGCAGTAGGGTTCAACGTCATCAGGCGGTTTTTACATTGAAATGTCTGGGAAATGTGAGTCACACAGCTGAGGAGTTGTGGTCAGCTCTGGAGAACCAATTTCATGAATGGTTGTCTCCACTGGACCTGAAACCAGGGAAGGCCGTGTGCAACAATGCTGCAAACCTGGGTGCGGCCCTTCGCCGGGGCAATGTCACACACGTGCCTTGTATGGCTCACGTGTTGAACCTGGTTGTCCAGCAATTTTTAGCCCACTATCCCAGACTACATGGCCTTCTGCAGAGGGCACGGTCGCTGTGTGCTCACTTCCGCCGTTCGCATCCCGCAGCTCAGCGACTTACATCTCTACAGAAGTCGTTGGGCCTGCCACTTCACCGGCTAAAATGCGATGTGCCTACCCGGTGGAATTCAACTCTGCACATGTTGCAGCGACTGTGACAGCACCGACAAGCCCTGGTGCAATACGTTCTGACGTATAGCCTGGGCCAACGAGATCCAGAGGTGGGGCAAATCATGCTGGAGGAGTGGTCTCAGATCAGGGACCTATGCACCCTTCTGCACAGTTTTGAAATGGCGACGAAGATGTTTAGTGCTGACGATGCCATTATCAGCATGACTATTCCGGTGATTTACATGCTGGAGCACATGTTAAACAGAATTTGGAGTCAGGTGGTGGCACAAGAGGAGGTGGAGGAAGTAGAGGAGGAGGAGTTGTATGCGGAAGGGCTAACATCTGCAAGGTCCAGACGGTCGGCAGCACCAAGGCGGCAGGCATGTGAGGGTGGGGGAGATGGTTTTACCAGGGCGCATGGTAGCAGCCAAACTAGTGAGGAAGGTGCAGGAGCCCAGGAAGAAGTGGAGGACGAACTGATGGAAGACTCATCAGATGAGGGAGACCTTGATCACATTTCTGTTGTGCGAGGTTGGGGGGAGAGGACAGAGGAAGGAAGCATGATTGTTACCTCGCCACCAACACAACAGGGACTTGGTGCTCCTGGATGCGCAACACACATGAGTGCCTTCTTGCTGCACTACCTGCAACATGACCCTCGAATTGTGAGAATTAGAAATAATCCTGACTACTGGGTTGCCACACTGTTAGATCCCCGGTACAAAAGTAAATTTGCAGAAATTATTCCTGCCATAGAAAGAGATGCACGCATGCAGGAGTATCAGCAGAGACTGTTGCAGAATCTTACATGTGCTTTTCCACAAAATACCAGTGGTGCACGTAGTGAATCTCACAGTTCCAACTTGCCAACCGTGGGACCGTCAAGTGTTCAGCACTCAAACCGTAACAGAACCACAGTATCTGCTGGTAACATCAATTTTGCGGAATCATTTCACCACTTTTTTAGCCCATCCTTTGCAAGGCCACAGGAGACAAGAAGTCTGACACATAGTCAACGCCTAGAGACGATGGTACAGGAGTATCTCCAAGTAAACATTGAAGCCACGACTGTGTCACTGGACCCTTGCTCTTTTTGGGCTTCCAATCTGGATAAATGGCTGGAGCTAGCCACTTACGCCTTGGAGATCTTGTCATGCCCCGCAGCCAGCGTTCTGTCTGAACGTGTGTTCAGCGCTGCTGGTGGTGTGCTGACAGATAAGCGCACGCGGCTCTCCACTGATAATGTAGACAGACTCACGTTCATAAAGATGAACAAATCATGGATCCGAAACGACTTTTCTACCCCTGTGTCATCCCGGGGAGAGTAAAAGCTTGATGATTGGTTAAAATCACCCTACCAACCGTTTTAAGCTTTCAAATTACTAAGCATGTTTATCTGTATCTTGGCTGGAAAATAATTTGGGCTTTGTAGCAGTGTGCAGCACTGATTCTATTAGGCCATCTATAATAAGCTCCACCAGATTTAAAATTACTAATCATGTTTATCTGTATCTTGGCTGGAAAATAATTTGGGCTTTGTAGCAGTGTGCAGCACTGATCCTATTAGGCCATCTATACTAAAGCTTCACCAGATTTAAAATTAACAATAATTTTTAGCTGCATCTAGCCCGGAAAATAATTTTGGGGCTCCGAGATGCGCAAGACACATAAGTGCCTTCTTGCTGCACTACCTGCAGCATGACCCTCATATTGTCAGAATTCGAAGTAATCATGACTACTGGGTTGCCACACTCTTAGATCCCCCAAACTTTTCGATCAACCTTTTCATTTTAATAAAGACCAAAAAAATGGTCATTTTTGAAATTATAAGCATTAGCAGGTTGTTAGAAACTGAAATCAAACAGTTTTCAACTCAAAACTTTATTCTAGGTGATGTTACATTTTCACATAGGACCCCTTGTTCGAAAGGAGCTTCTGAACTCTCTCGTCCATTGAATTTGTCAGGTTTTGGATGGTTTCTGCTTCAATTGTTTTGCATGAGGACAGAATACCCTCCCAGAGCTGTTGCTTAGATGTGAACTGCCTCCCGCCATCATAGACACTCCTTTTAATGATGCTCCAAAGGTTCTGAATGGGGTAGAGGTCAGGGGAGCATGGGGTCACACCATAAGTTTGTCCCCTTTTATGCCCATATCAGCCAGAGATGCAGATGTTTTATGTGCAGCATGAGATGGTGCATTATCATGCAAAAAAATGATCTTGCTGTGAAATACACGGTTCTTCTTCTTGAACCATGGCAGGAAGTGCTGTTTGAGAAAATCCACATACATTATGGAGTTCATCTTTAGCGCCTTCAGGGATCCTAAAGGGGCCGACAATCTCTCTCCCCATGATTCCAGCCCAAAACATTACTCCACCTCCTCCTTGTTGGCGCTGTAGCCGTGTTTACGTGGGGTGTCCATCAACCAGCCATCCTCCACTCCATCCATCTGGACCATCGAGCGCTGCACGGCACTCATCCGTGAACAAAACAGTTTTGAAATCAGTCTTCATGTAATGTTTGGCCCACTGGAGCCGTTTCTGCTTGTGTGAAGTGGATAGAGGAGGTCGACAGGATGGCGTATGCACAGCTGCAAACCTCTGAAGGACCCTGCATCTTGTTGTTCGGGGGACGTTGGAGGCACCAGCAGCTTCAAAAACTTGTCTGCTGCTATGACAAGGCTTTTTTGCCGCTGCTCTTTCAACCTGACGTAATTGCCTGTAGGAAAGAGTCCTCAATTTGCCCTTATCAGCACGCACACGTGTGTACTGTGAATCAGCTACATACTTCTTGATTGCCAAGACACTTCATCCTGATCATCGCACAATGTTGATTGTAGTCATGCCTTGACCTAAACACTCCACAATTTGTTGCTTCTCAGCAGCCGACACATCCTTTTTCTTTCCCATTTTGGCAGAAAATGTAGGCTGCTTAATAATGTGAGACAGCCTTCTTAAGTAGTCTTGCCTTTCATTGGACACACCTGCCAAACTAATTAGCACAGGTGTCTGCAATTGCTTACAGTGATATAAAGAGCCCTGACACACATCACCATCAATGAGTTTAACTGACAAACAAACAAATTCTTCCCTTATCACTCCTAAACACTTTTTGCATAATAATTTGGAACACAGTGTACATGTGCTTTTCCACAAAACACCAGTGGTTCACGTAGTGAATCTTACAGTTCTAACTTGCCAACCGTGGTCTGTATGGAGTTGTTCAATAAAGGGCCCAAAATTAAGATAACATAGATGGGAGAGGTCTCTATGAATAGGAATTCCTAAGTATTTGATACCCTGTGAGGGCCAGGCAAAGGGAAAGTTGAACTGGATGGAATCCTATATGGATTTGGGGAGGGAGACATCGAGGGCCTCAGACTTCGCTGCATTGATTTTAAAATTTGACCATGTAACAAAGTGATCTATTTCAGCCATAACAGCATGGATGGATATATGTGATTGAGTGATATATACTAGGACATCATCAGCAAATAGAGAGCACTTGTACTCGGTGCCTTCCACCTAATATTGGGGTTATGACGAATTGATGAGAGCAGGTGCTCCGTCACTAGGATGTATAAGAGAGGGGACAGAGGACATCCCTGCCTTGTCCCATTGGTGATTGTGAAAGGTGATGAAAATGTTCTGACGCGCCCCCTGGGCCTTGGGACACCCGGAGCCGGACCCTTTTTGGTGGATGCTGGTGGTTGTAGTCTCCGTGGCGGCGACCCGGTTCCGTGGCTCAGGGCGGTCAAACCAGTGGCGGAACTATTTATGTGGTTTTGATGTTTAAATATCCGACTACGCCACCCGTGGATTGCGGTCAGAGTGAACCGCCGCTACAGGGCAGACCGCTAAGGCTGGTGTTGTGGGTGCAGCAGAGCGTAGCATAACTCCCCACGGGAGGAGTATAGCCTCAGGGCAGTGTATGCGGAGGATGGGGGTGATGGTGCAGGGCAGCAGCAGTAACGACACGGAGTCAGTGATGCAGTCCAGGGCCTTTACTCACAGTTCTTATTATCCAGACCACGTCTGCAGGTAACGGCTGCCCACGTCGTACTGTGCTCACCAGGTGAGGGGCTCAGACAACTCCCAGATAACTTTGGAGCGCTTCACAGGACCCCCTTTGTGTGTCCTTTGTCTGGCCTTTCTTACCAACCCTTCTGTCCGGCTGCCTCGGGCCTCCTCTTGGTAAACTTGGCGCCAGTTTCCCTGACCCTATGTGGTGCCTTCCTAGCGGGTGTAGCGAGGGGCTGCGCCACATAAAATGTCACAGCCTCCTGTTTCTAGCTGAGGGTCGTTTCCTGCCTCCACTAGTTTCGGGGACCGGTCTCCCCCTTTGGCCTGACCCCTCCACGCAGGTGGATTCGGGCGTGCGGTGGCGACTGACTCGCCCGTCCGCACCCCTGGGATCCCTTCGTTCCTCGTTCCTGGAGCCTTCTCCGCTCCTCTTCCTTCCTTCTCCCTCTTCCAGGCCTGGGCCTCTGTTACTAGGCCCGCCTCCGGAGCAGAGCTCATGCAGAGCCCCTGCTCCCTGCCACTTCTGCTCAGACTTCTCTGCACTGAACTAAGATGGTGCCCACCTTTTATACTCCCTTCTCAATGCACCCAGGAACTGCTTCCTCCCTGCTCCTGCACTACAGGGTTCCCCTTCCTCAGTGTTCCCTCCCCCCACTCCAGCCAGGGACAGGGACTGTCGTGCCCATCTCAGGGGCATATTGGTCGCCCTGCCCCACGGCAATGTGGTGTAATGCATGCAGGTGTCGGGTCCTGATCCACACTACATCCTTACCTGAGAGTGAGATATCACACCTCTGGGTGAGGTGCAATACCTCTGTAGCAACCGAGCCCTCAGGGTGCTACAGTTCCATTTATCTTCAGCCTAGGTGACGTATTGCGATACAGGGCCGTGATTTTGGCTATAAAAGGGTCCCCTAGACCCCTACCCCAAGCTTTTTAAGAGAATCATATATGGCGTGCCAGGAGACTCTATGGAATGCTTTCTCAGCATCCAACGAGAGTATCTAATTACAAATTTTTAATTGCATCTAGCCCAGGAAATACTTTGTGCCTAGTAGCAGTGTCTGCTAGTCAGCGGATTATCCTGGCTGTTAAGCAAGCTACACCACCTGTAGTTTGGACACTTATTTTTTTCAAAGGAAATGCTTCGGGACCACGGGATACTCAGTGAAGAGCATCAGGAGGCACCCCAAGGCATAGGGGCTGGGACTGGCAGTAGGATACCTTGCGGTGGACCGCCGAGCTCGATCCTTATAAAAGCTTTTTAACTGCAGCAGCTTTAGTGGACGCTACTGGAGCTGGAATTACGCGGCTGCTTGCATGAGACTTGCCCTCCAATAGATCCTTGTAAATGGATTTAAAGTGTATTCATTCAAATTAGAGAGACAATTTAAATTAAAAAGCTTAGAGCTGCCTCCACCACAGGGGGGCTCGCTCGACCCACCAGCGGACAGGCACCAGTATTGGGAGAGGGGGGCTGGCCGTCAGGGTTCACCGCGGCTCTGGCACAAACCCGGCGACGCGGAGGTGGCATGGGCAGGAGCGGACTGAACGTGTCGGCTTCTCACTTTTTGGATTTTAGAAGGGCATGACATGCCTATATCTGTGTCTCCCCCTCCTTTTACTCCTCCACCTCTTTTCTTTTCGCATGACTATATGTACTTGTCACTTTTCCATGTGTTAGTTGTGTCTTCTGAGCAGTTTGTCAGCTTTTGGACACCTTTGAAGGTGTTTTCTATGTGTTTCTATGTGTTTTTGTTTGCCTGCCATTGGTTTTAACGGTGTTCGAAGGTGTTCGACGAACAGTTCGGCGAACACACGGGTGTTCGACGAACCGAACCGAACTCGAACACTACGGGGGTGGCTCAACACTACACAGGACGTCCAGCATATCTTAGATGGAACAGCTTTCATCCAAGACACACAAAAAAATCCATCATCTACAGTCAAGCTCTGAGGTACATTCGAATCTGTTCAGACAGCAAGGACAGAAAACTGCAGCTACTATCCCTGAGGAATACATTCCTACAACAAGGATCCCATCCACTGGTAATAGATGAACAAATTCACAGAGCTACAAGGATACCAAGAAGTAGCCTCCTGGATTACAGACAAAGGGAGGACAACAACAGGCTTCTCTTGTGGTCACATACAACTCCCACATGAACATCCTAAGGAAAATTGGTGCTGATCTCCAACCCATATTCCACAGAGACCACAAACTGAAAGAAATATTCCCAGAACTACCACTTCTCTCCTACAAACAGCCCCCTAACTTAAGGAATCTCCTTGTCAGAAGTGTCCTCTGATCACCATCAGTGACGGGCACATTCCCATGTAAAAACAAAAAATGCAAAACTTGTACCCACATATCACCATCAAATACAGTCTGTATACCTAACACAAATCAGGACTACAAAATCATGGATGTCTTTTCATGTACATCCTCCAGTGTGGTGACATGATACAATGTACAAGGTGTCCGGAAGGAGTTTATATTGGAGAAACGATGCAAAAACTGCAAACAAGAATGAATTTACACAGACACACAATTAAGAATGAACAGGACACACCTGTGGGAAAACATTTCTCTGGCCGGGGACACTGTATGAAAGATCTAAAAGTTTTAATACTAAAAGGTCACTTCAAGGGCAACAGAGAAAGAAAAATTTGGGAATTCAAATTGATAAGGATGTTCAATTCACTGACAACAGAACTAAATATAACACCTGGCTTTATGACTCACTACATGGACACAATTCACACCTCCAGATAATTAAACATTCCCAAGGCCTCTCATTTTGCAAAAAAAAAAAAAACAACTAATTTGCTCTCCCTAACTTATCTGTAGGAGACATCACAACTTACACCTCATGAACAAATGTCTTGTTGTAACATCTCTCAAATGCTGTGCCTTTTGTCTCATGAATTCATTTGTAATCTTGCCTGAAGAAGGAGCCTCTGTGCTCTGAAAGCTTGCATATATATATATATAATTTCTGGTTAGCCAATAAAGGTATCACTCCGAGAATACTTTTGTCATTTTTGGCATACAAGTATTTACATCGATTTTTCTGGCTATCACGGTGCCACAATATAACTTTGTATTGTACATCAAACAGTGTTAGAAAGTTCAGAAAATTCCATTTTGCAATGATTAAAGTTCCGTTGTGAATTTTAGCGTGACTGGACCGTTCTTACGGAAATGTTTCCTGCCTCCTTCACTTAGATTCAGATCATACAGATAGTCAGACACCGCATTATCTCTGATACTATGGCCGATACAGCGCACATATAGATTATACTATAGAGTCCAAAAGTTTTGCTTTTTTTTTTTTAAAATGTGATAACTTCTGTCTGGTTGTTGTGATGTAATTTCCCTGGTGAGGAATTGAAAGTGCATGAAGTTGTCATCATACAAGACCTTAATTGTAACCAAAATGCTTTTGAATATCATTCATATTCTCTGAAACAAGACCAAGAAAGGAAAAATTCTGCTGGGGTATGTAAACTTTTGAGCACAACTGTATCCTTGTTCATGGTAGCATTCATATTTCCATCAATTCTATGCCAAGGGCCAATGGCAGATGCAGAAAAGCAGCCCAAAACCATGAGATTGCCGCCACCATGTTTCACTGTATGCGTTTGGTACCTTACATCATTACGTTTTCCAACTCTGCAGTATATACATTGCTGCCATCACTACCAAACAGATTGAACTTGGATTCAACCGACCCCAACACCTTAGACCAATCTGTCTCTTTCCGTTGGCCGTGTTCTTTGGCAAACACAAGTTGGACCTTCCGGTTCTTTGCAGAGATGAAAGGCTTCTTGACTGGAACTCGTGCATTCAGCCCTACTGCTTAGTCCTCGCGACTCACTTTGACCCCATATTCTTTGTTCATTTTGTGGACATCAGATACTGACTTTTTCTTTATAATGTGATCAACTCTGGAGGAAGTTCTCCTTGGTCGTCCACTTCTAGGTTTGTCGGCTGTTCCAGAACCTTCTTTTTCTTTCTTTAATATACCTGACACTTGACTCTGAGAACAGGTGAATTCCATAGCTGCCTCTTTATGGCTTTTCCCTGACTTCACTCCCAGAATAATAAGCTTCCTGACATCTGGTGATAAATTTGGCTTTGTCTCTGCCATGTTTTTAACCTTAAAACGCAAAAAAAAAAATTTAGGCAAAATTCAACTGCCCATAACAAAATATGCAAAACATTTGGCCCAGCAAATGTTGAAATCTAACACATAAAGGGATAAAACAATGTCCAACACAATTTTTGTCCTGATAGCTGACAATCATTTGCTTCCAGTTAACTAAAATCACCAGAAAAATGGCCTCACAACAACCAAACAGAAGCAATCACAATTTAAAAAAAAAATGCAAAACTTTTGGTGGCTACTGTATTCATACAGTCAGGTTTAGCTGAGCTGCCTTTATCATTTGGCACAAAGTACAGTATCACAACATTTAATGTGGCTGCAGGGAAACTAGGCTGTACTTTTGGAGATGCATATAAAAATATTTTTGGTTTTGTCACTCGGCCTCAAAAAATTTAGTTACATATCTGGTAAAAACCCCTGAGCCCTCCTGAACCCTGCTGCTTTTTTGCAGTTTTGCACTGCGTCGCTCCATTGCAGAGATACTCACATTTGTTGCTTTCGGAGTGCAGTATGTGAAATCTCTGCTTTGCAGTCCAACTTTGCATTTTTTCAGTCTTATTTGGGAGTGCGCACTTTCAGCCCTCCCTCCAAGACGCTGCCAATGATCACATGCTCGACTACTAGATCTTCTCCTGATCTGTGGAAGCAGAGAAGAAACAGCCCGTTGCACTACAAGCCGAGATTTCACATGCAGTGCTCCAAAAGACGCAAATGTGAATATCTCTGCAATGGAGCGACGCAGCGAAAAACGGAAAAGAGCTGCAGAATCGGGGGAGCTCAGGGACTTTTACAAGGTATTTAAGGAATCACCCTGTAAGAATTGAATTTTATCGTTCTGGGTCCAATTACTGGAAAGTGGATTGTATTATGTGTTGTGCACAGATATTACTCAGTATTGCAGGGTCTGATTACTGCACACTGGGGTCAGGTGGCTTTAGTGGTCCTATCACTGTCTTATTACAGTTTTTGTGGAGCATTATATGGCGGCACACGCAGTTTGGTACATGTGATGGGTCTCCTAACCATTTTCCTTCTGTATTTTTTTACAGAGAAGGACGGGAAGGCTTTCCATCCAACCTACGAGGAGAAGCTGAGGCTGGTGGCTGTGTACAAACAAGTCCTCCTGGGACCGTACAACCCCGACACGTGCCCCGAAGTCGGCTTCTTCGATGTCCTGGGCAACGATAGGAGGTAACGAACGTCGTGTGGTTTGTTTCACTGTATCACATTCCTATAAAAAAGTAGCCACTTTGTAAATAGCCTAACGTTTTCTTACCGTTTTGTATACACAGCACTGATGCAGATCTGTGTGTCTCCATGGTTACAGACTACACTACATATGTAGTCTGATCCTGCCATTGTATATTTTTCACCACTAAAGTAGCCGTCAGCGACTGCAGGGTGAACCTCATTACCATGAGCATTTATGGGAGCTGTGTACGCAAAACGGCAACAGATTTTCCATCATGGGCATGCATCGATCTGATGTGTCCAAAAAAAAAAAAAAGGAATTGAAATGCAAAGTTTAATAGAAAACTGCAGACTGTTTCTTGCATAAAACTGAACGACGACGCGTTTCTAACCTCTTCATAGAAGCCTTTGCTCCCTCTGAGCGTCGTTCACACACTGTCGTCTTTCTTACAGGAAAGAATGGACGGCCCTGGGCAACCTAAGCAAGCAGGAAGCCATGACGGAGTTTATCACCCTCCTGAACAGATGCTGCCACCTCTTCTCCACATACGTCACATCCCATAAAATAGAGAAAGAAGAGCAGGAGAGAAAAAGGTACTAATCCCTACAATCCGTACATCCGGCATCGGTGGGGCACGGTAACTGCTGGTTTCCTCCAGAAACAGCGCCACACGTGTCCACAGGCTGTGCCTGGTATTGCAGCTCAGTACTATTAAAGTGAGTGGGGCTGAGCGGCAAGGTGACGCACAACCTGCAGACAGGTACCTGAAAACAACTCCAGCACTAATAGTTACTGGAGACGTTCTTAAAGGGACCGCTCTGCAGATTGTGCAGTGAACCCACCCCAACTCTACCAGAAGAGGCGCTGGTGATGCTGATAGATAGGAGATGGTTTGCAGCGGTTTTCTATGGATGCCAGACCTGGGTCCTGCAAATCTTTCTGCTCCAGTCTATAGCAGAGGTTAGCGGCAGTCGCTATCTCACAAGATAGATGATGATCGACATCTGGGTCACGTTTTTCCACACTTAAAGGGGTTGTCTGTTAGTTTAAAGGAGCTTTCTGTTTCCTGCAGGGATAACGTCACGTCACTCTATCAGATTGCTGCAGCCAATCACTGGCATGTACAGCATGAGACCGTAGAAACCAGTGATCGACTGCAGCAGTCACATGGATTATACAACATCATCGCTGCAGGAAAAAAAGTGATGGCCGCCAGAGTGTGAGCACGGGAGAAGTGAAGGAGTCATCAGGCGAGAAATATTTGTTTTTTATGGGTCAATTTTGTAAAATTTCCAACTGCCTTAAGTGGTATCAAATCCCTATCATATCACTAACTTAAAGCCGCAGGAGTTCTTAAACTTTGACTAAGTTTGATACATAGAATCCAACCTGCAGTGTAAAGCATGGGGGACAAAACAGCAGTATGAGACTGACAGGACATGAGGCATCTTTCAGGTTACCTCCTACTCCAGTACTAATTGCAGTATAGCTGGAGTCAGTGATTATGGATTTACGGAGCAGTCGGTATGTAAGACCGGAGGGATCATGGACCGGACTTCTGCTTTAAGTCCCAGGAAGTGAGAACGGTTGACGCTGCTGCAAAAATCATGTCCGACATAGTTCAGTGTAAAGCGTCATCTGCTGACTTTACTGGAGAGAAGAGAAGGAGCGGAGACGGCGGGAAGAGGAGGAGCGGCAGCGGCTGCTGCGAGAGGAGGAGAAGCGGAGGAAAGAAGAGGAGCAGAGGCTGCGGAGAGAGGAGGAAGAGAGGATGCGAGCGGAGGATGAACGATTTAGAATGGAACAGCAGAAGTAAGTACTCCCATCGGAAGTCACTCATCTTTCTTAAAGGATATTTTTGGGTGGGTCACTCATTCAGGACCCTCGTAGTATGAGCCATAGTGCAAGGAGCAGTCTGTTGTATGCAATGCTGGTGACCGGTTGGAGGGTACATGCGCTGGGGTCACCAACAATGGGGTCCACGGAGCCCTGTCACATTCATTTTAATGGAAAATTACTAAAGCTCTGCCGTCCACAGGCAATGGCGGGTGCAGCAGTCATTAGGGCAGGACCGTGCATTTGTGTTTCAAATCTTAATTCTATTTTTTTTTTGCAGGCAGCAGATCATGGCCGCCCTGAACTCGCAGACAGCGGTGCAGTTTCAGCAGTACGCAGCGCAGCAGTACCCGGGGAACTTCGAGCAACAGCAGCTCCTGATCCGGCAGCTGCAGGAACAGCACTACCAGCAGTACATGCAGCAGCTGTACCAAGTGCAGCTCGCTCAGCAACAGGTAGACGCAGCGCACAGACCCCCGAGCCTCGCTGCTCTGAGCTGCATTTACCTGTCGGACCATGTTCCCACGTAGCATAAATGCTGCAGGGTTTGTTTTTTTTTGCAGAAAATCCCCTGTGTTTAAAACGGTGTTTCCCAAACTCCAGTCCTCACGGCCCCCATAGGTCATGTTTTCAGGATTTCCTTAGTATTTCCATCACCTGTGTAATACTATCAAGGCATCAGGAATTCTCTCACCTGTGTAATACGAAGGAGATCCTGAAACATGACCTGTGGGGGCCGTGAGGACTGGAGTTTTGGAAACACTGGTTTAAAAGTTTGAGGAAACTTCTTGTGCTTCCCGGAAAACTCCTGGCCGCTGTGCATCTAAAGACGTTGCTGAAATTTGTGGTTTTTTGGTTTGTTTATTTTTTCCTGTGGAGCCGAAAAAATGCATGAAAAAATGCCCTCGCTTCTTGTACAGAATTAATAAAACCTTCAGATCTTCAACAATAAATGGGGTAAAAACAGCTGTAAAAATACAATAATCAGAGTAGATTGCTATTGCGGGTTTTGATGTAGAAAATAAACCCTGCACTTTACGCTCCCTGGAACCTGAACTAATTAACTAATTGTTTTTAGTAAGAAAAAAATAAAAAAATTGCGCGGCTGAGTTTTGCTCTTGATGATGGCGGTGCGCTGAGTAGCTGGTTGATTAGATGCAGCGTTTATAAGTGGAAGACAGTGGGATTTGTGTGCAGCGTCTATTGGAGCCTGTGGTTGTCTGAAACGCTGCCTCATTAGAAGTTAAGCTTCTTTGTTCTTCCCCTCATGCTTTACACTGCAGTTTTGCTTTGCAGCATACAAGAAATGAAGAATGCTCATAAATGACGTGGTGTTACCCTCTCCTTACCCTCTCGGCCTTACAGAAACAGCAGGGGGCACTTTCGGCTGGAACCAGCTCCCCTGTCAGTTCTCCATCCAAGATGAACATGGGAAGCATCACCGGCTCCGGAGAAGCCCCCTCGGTCAATGGACAAACCCACCCACACATAGACAATGCTGAGAAAGAACTGGAGGCCGACCCCGCTGGAAGACCTGCTGGAGAACGCGCCTAAAGGTGCGTCCTATTGACCCCAGTGGGGTTGGGGTCTGTTGGGTGGACAAACAGACGATACCTGGACATTGGCTAATGGTTTATGTTTGCTCATTATTTTTCCACTTCCTTCTCTCTACAGAGTCCACGCCGGTCATTGCTGCCCCATCCATGTGGACAAGACCCCAAATTAAAGACTTCAAAGAGAAGATCCGGCAGGACGCGGACTCAGTCATCACCGTCGGAAGAGGAGAGGTGGTCACAGTCCGGGTCCCCACACACGAGGAGGGCTCCTATCTTTTCTGGGAGTTTGCCACAGATAACTTTGACATTGGTTTTGGGGTTTACTTTGAATGGACAGACTCCCCAAACACGGCTGTGAGCGTGCACGTCAGCGAGTCCAGCGAGGACGAGGACGAAGGTACTTTGTACAATTTTCATACTTCATTCCTGTACAATAAATACTGTAGCAGGTCTTCACTGCGTCTCACCCCCTCTTCCTGAAGAGGTCGGGGGTCTCTCGAGAAGCAGCATCTTACCCCCTCGTTTTAATGAGGTTGGGGCCTCTCGAGAAGCAGTGTCTTACCCCCTCGTCTTAAGGAGGTTGGGGCCTCTCAAGAAGCAGTGTCTCACCCCCTCGTCTTGAGGAGGTTGGGGCCTCTCGAGAAGCAGCGTCTCACCCCTTTGATTTGAGGAGGTTGGGGCCTCTTGAGAAGCAGCATCTCACCCCTTCGTCCTGAGGAGGTCGGGGGGTCTCTCTAGAAGCAGCATCTCACCCTTTCGTCCTGAGGAGTTAGGGGGTCTCACCCCCTCGCCCTGAAGAGTTCTGGGGGTCCTATTGAAGCAGCGTCTCACCCCCTCGTCCTGAGCAGGTTGGGGGCCTGTTGAGAAGCAGCGTCTCACCACCTCATCCGGACGAGGTAGGGGGCCTTTCGAGAAGCAGCGTCTCACCCCCTCATCCGGACGAGGTAGGGGGCCTTTCGAGAAGCAGCGTCTCACCCCCTCATCCGGACGAGGTCGGGGCCTCTTGAGAAGCAGCGTCCCACCCCCTTGTTCCGAGGAGGTCGGAGGCTTCTGGAGAAGCACCAACTGGTCATGGATGTTCACCTCTGCAGGAGATCAAAAACCAACAATGTGCTCTCTGGGGCGTTACTGTGGTCTCTCTTGCTTTCCGTAGGTTAAGATTGACCTATCAGACTGGCGGGATGGTTGAGTCGCTGCCTAATTTATCCTCTCCCCAATGCCAGTAGTGGAGGAGCTGTGCCTCTGCAGAGGGAAAACGGGCCGCATCTAGCGTCAGAGAGGCTCATTCACACTTTAAAGTAAAAAGCTTGCGAGCGTGCTCTCCTTGCCAAGGAAACCAGTCACCACTGATAGTTTGTAGAGGTGGCCGGTATCCTAGGCAACCAGCTGTAAACTATAGAATTAAGAATACCTCCATATTTGACAACAGAGATACTTTTTAATAAAGAGTGAAATGTAAAGTTGCTGGTGTTTACAAGCACTTTGCAATTTTACCCAGCGAAGATGGAGGAAAAACCGCACCAAAAACGGATCAGATCAGCATGAGTAGCCCTGTACTCTCTCTGCGGGATTTCTGTAAGACTGCTTGTTTCCGGATTATTCCCGGAAGACCCCTTTATGCTTCTGTTTTAGCTCCGCGCCCATGACTTGTCCCACTCTGATATCCTGGACTCACTCCTGACTTGTGTCTGTTCTTTACAGAGAATCCCAACAACGAAGAGAAAGCCGAAAAGACGCCAACAAGCCTCAGCTGGAGGAGATTGTGCCGGTCTACAGGCGGGATTGTCACGAAGAGGTGGACGCCGGCAGCCACCAGTATCCCGGCCGGGGGCTCTACCTGCTCAAATCTGACAACTCTTATTCCTTGTGGCGTTCAAAATCTGTGTACTACAGAGTGTATTATACTAGATAAAGGAGGGGCCTGCGGTCAGGGGGAGGAGCTGGCAATCAGGGGGAGGGGCAAGTGATCATGGGGCGGGGCCTGCAATCAGGGGGAGGGGCCAGGGCAGTAAGTCGCTCACATGACCTGGATCCTTTTCGATAAGTGTCGCCTCCTCATCGCTCCTCGTGGCGGCCGACACTAATTCAGAGTGCTGTGATTTAACCCGTTCTTTGCCACTACGATTGGTGGACATGAAAGGGGTTAAACATAATTTGGCTGCGCCTGCACTTTTGTGTTTTGTGGTTTTTTTCGCACTTGTTTGGGATTTTTAATTCTATTCTCTGTGCGCCCACTCGGGGGCATTTCATGATCTGTTCAGAAGATGAACGCGCATGAGAAGCGTCATGGAGGAGGGGGCACCTTTGTGTTGGGTACCAGGGTAGTGGGCGCCCCCTCAAGACTGGTGGAAGGGTAAAGGTCCCATGTGTTCCCCTCGGTCTGCCCTATTCTGTACCACGCGCAGGTAGCTCAGCGCCATCGCAAACATCAACGGTTTCTCCTCCACTATAGGTCAGGGCAAATCCGAAATGTGCTGTTGCCTCTCTGGTATCAGCCGTCTGTAGCGGGCAGGAGAGGGTAGTGGGGAAAGTTTCTTATCTCTTCTCTCATCAGTCTGATTTGTCTGATCTTGTACCATGTAAAATATGTAACAAATATGAGAAATGGTTTATAATAATAATAATCATATGGAATAATCTGTCCTGTGTGATCTGGTGGAAACACTGCACCTCCCCCAATGCCCCGCAGCAGAGCATGCGCTATGTGAGACCACCAGGGGTGGGCCGCAGGGCGGAGGGGGGGGTTCACGAAGGCTGAGAAGCTAGGAGGAATCTGGCAGACTTGCGATTGCTGCTCTGGAGGTGATAACAGCATTTCCTATAGATTTTACCTGTATGATGCTGCACTACGCCTTGTTGCCGTATAAGGGTAAGTCACAGGGCAACGGTCTCTGGTTGTTGTGAAACTACAACTCCCAGCATGCCCGGACAGCTCCTTGACTTTAGTCTGACTTGCACTAATACATTCTGTAATTTCCGTTGTTTTCTATGAAGGCGTCGCTTTTCTATATCGCGTCCAATGAGCTGGATGAGGGCAGAATATGGCCGCCATACATTTACCATGGGAGATGGCTGATCGGCTCTGTGTATCGCTCAGTGCACCTATGTGGGAGCAGTCAGGGCGGCCATATTGCTCATCACTCAGCTTTCCCAGAAACTGAACGGAGGGATAGAATTTGCCCCTGCAAATGATACTATGAGCTGTAGGGATTAATGGCCAGACATTTAGATCCAGACTGTAGAGATTGTGGACGGTGGGGATCAGGCTGGTCACAGGACAGGGCCGTGCAGATGGTTTCCGCTCTGCATTGGGGGGCGCAGGTATCGTATACGGCTCCTATTATAAGGCGCTATACAGGTCGGGTGTTGGACTTTGCTGCCAGCAGCTGCACTTCTCCCTGCAGAAATGAGACCACCCATCCCCTTCAGCAGAGCAGTGATCAGAGCTATGGACGGGTGGGCTGTAACATTAGGGGCCCCTGGTACTCAACTTTCAGCCTGGAAGCAAGAAAAATCTCAGGTGCCAGTTTCTGATCATGTGGTTCAGTGTGATGTGAATGTTCAGGAATCTGCACCAATTTATTTACTATGTCTAAAGTCTGTCTTCTAATACAAGAATTAAGGTGCTGCCAGCAGCTTCCACTAGAGGGCACCAGTGGTGTATGCACTGAGCTCTGCGCTGCCAGCAGCCTCCACTAGAGGGCACCTGTGGTGTATGCACTGAGCTCTGCGCTGCCAGCAGTCTCCACTAGAGGGCGCCTGTGGTGTATGCACTGAGCTCTGCGCTGCCAGCAGCCTCCACTAGAGGGCACCTGTGGTGTATGCACTGAGATCTGCACTGCCAGCAGCCTCCACTAGAGGGCACCTGTGGTGTATGCACTGAGATCTGCACTGCCAGCAGCCTCCACTAGAGGGCACCTGTGGTGTATGCACTGAGATCTGCACTGCCAGCAGCCTCCACTAGAGGGCACCTGTGGTGTATGCACTGAGCTCTGCTCTGCCAGAAGTCTCCACTAGAGGGCGCCTGTGGTGTATGCACTGAGCTGTGCGCTGCCAGCAGTCTCCACTAGAGGGCACCTGTGGTGTATGCACTGAGATCTGCACTGCCAGCAGCCACCACTAGAGGGCACCTGTGGTATGTTGAATGCACTGAGCTCCATACCACCATCAGCCACCACTAGAGGGCACCTGTGCTGTTGTATGCACTGAGCTGTGCCTTTCCTGTGCTGTTGTATGGACAGAGCTCTGCGCTGCCAGCAGCCACCACTAGAGGGCGCCTGCGGTATGTTGTATGCACTGAACTCTGCGCTGGCTGCTGCCACCACTGGAGGGCACTTTCGTTATGTACTGAGCTCCATGCAGCCAGCGGTCACCATTAGAGGACGCCTGTTGTATGTACTGAGCTCCGCACTGCCTGCAGTAACCACTAGAGGATGCCTGTGGTGTATGCACTGAGCTCTGCGCTGCCAGCAGCCTCCACTAGAGGATGCCTGTGGTGAATGCCCTGAGATCTGCGCTGCCAGCAGCCACCACTAGAGGGCGCCTGTGGTGTATGCACTGAGATCTGCACTGCCAGCAGCCTCCACTAGAGGACGCCTGTGGTGTATGCACTGAGATCTGCGCTGCCAGCAGCCACCACTAGAGGGCGCCTGTGGTGTATGCACTGAGATCTGCGCTGCCAGCAGTCACCACTAGAGGGCGCCTGTGGTGTATGCACAGAGATCTGCGCTGCCAGCAGTCACCACTAGAGGGCGCCTGTGGTATGGTGTATGCACTGTGCTCTGCGCTGCCAGCAGCCACCACTAGAGGGAGCCTGTGGTGTATGCACAGAGATCTGCGCTGCCAGCAGTCACCACTAGAGGGCGCCTGTGGTATGGTGTATGCACTGTGCTCTGCGCTGCCAGCAGCCACCACTAGAGGGCGCCTGTGGTATGGTGTATGCACTGTGCTCTGCGCTGTCAGCAGCCACCACTAGAGGGCGCCTGTGGTGTATGCACTGAGCTCTGCGCTGCCAGCAGCCACCACTAGAGGGTGCCTGTGATGTGTTGTATGCACTGAGATCTGCGCTGTCAGCAGCCTCCACTAGAGGGCGCCTGTGGTGTATGCACTGAGATCTGCGCTGCCAGCAGCCTCCACTAGAGGGCGCCTGTGGTGTATGCACTGAGATCTGCGCTGCCAGCAGCCTCCACTAGAGGGCACCTGTGGTGTATGCACTGAGATCTGCGCTGTCAGCAGCCTCCACTAGAGGGTGCCTGTGGTGTATGCACTGAGATCTGCGCTGCCAGCAGCCTCCACTAGAGGGCGCCTGTGGTGTATGCGCTGAGCTCTGCATTGCCTGCGCTGTTGTATGGACAGAGCTCTGCGTTGCCAGCAGCCACCACTAGAGGGCGCCTACGGTATGTTGTATGCACTGAACTCTGCGCTAGCTGCAGCCACCACTGGAGGGCACCTGCTGTATATAATGAGCTTCATGCTGCCTGCGGTCACCACTAGAGGGCGCCTGTGGTGTGTTGTATGCACTGAGCTCCCCCTAGTGGTGGCTGTGAGTAATCAGCATTTTAAAGTCTTATGTAAAAAGATAAAATAAATTAAAATTGTGTACAACTTGGAAAGGTGGACAGGTCACTAATGGGCTCCAATATTGAATTTGCCCTGAAAAATCAGCTATTCCCATCAATGAGCTCTCGCTGAGCAGCACATATGTGCTTAACCCCTTATTAGTCAATCATTCCTGAAAACCCCCCCATTACCCTGCAGTAACCCTAAATCCCCGTAGCCTTTGCAGGGCGTCCGTGTGTTATACCTGCACTGAATCTGTATTTCAGCCTCTCGTCCTTTGGGGCCTCAGGATCTTGACGAGTTCCCCTGAAGACCCCCAGATGCAGAATGTCCCCATGATGGAAGGTTTCCCAGCATATAGCATCCATCGCCCCTTGTCAGCGCTGCCTGCCGGGGCCGGACGTTAACCCTTTCTTTCCCCGTGAGCCCCCTCTCGTCTCGTTGCTGCCTTCCAGCTCTTCACCAATCAGCGAATCGTATTAGTGAGGACCGGGGAGCGCCGCTGCCTGTGCGGATACTTCCACTCCGAGAAGCCGAGAGATGAGCGACTGCTCGCAGCAGAAGTATCCCGACCCGCAGCGCCGCTCCCCGGTCCTCCCTTCACACCCTAGCCGCTGATGTCCCCACAGTATCCGCATGGTGTTACAAAGGTCCGGACATTTGTGTTAAAAATCGCTGATTGGTCGCTGGCGCTGCCCGCGACCAATCACCGATTTGGGCGCCAAATTTAAATATCGGCCGCGACCAATCACCGATCTTGGCTCCACATTTAAACACCGCTCTCGGCTTCTCGGAGTGGAAGTATCCGCACAGGCAGCGGCGCTCCCCGGTCCTCACTAATACGATTCCGCTCCCCGCTCCTCACCAATACGATTCGCTGATTGGTCGCGTGCGGAGAGCGCGACCAATCAGTGATGTTGGCGCTAAAGTTAAACACCACTGTGCTGATTGGTCGCCGACGCTGTGCGCGACCAATCACCGATTTGGGCGGCACATTTAAATAGCGTCCACGACCAATCAGTACAGCGGTGTTTATATGTGGAGCCAAGATCGGTGATTGGTCGCGGCCGATATTTAAATTTGGCGCCGAAATCGGTGATTGGTTGCGGGCAGCGCCAGCGACCAATCAGCGATTTTTAACACAAATGCTGACATCCATGCGGCTAGGGCGTGAAGGGAGGACTGGGGAGCGGCGCTGCGGGTCCAATTGGTCGCGGCCGCTATTTAAATGTGCCGCACAAATCGTTGATTGGTCGCGGACTTGGCCCGCGACCAAGCACTGATCTTGCGGCCAAAGTTAAACACTACTGTGCTGATTGGTCGCGGACTCTGCCCGCGACCAATCACGGATTTGGGCGCCAAATTTAAATATCGGCCGCGACCAATCACCGATCTTGGCTCCACATTTAAACACCGCTGTGCTGATTGGTCGCTGCCGATATTTAAATGTGGCTCCCAAACCGGTGAGTGGTCGCGGGCGGCGTCGCCGACCAATCAGCACAGCGGTGTTGAAATGTGGAGCCAAGATCAGTGATTGGTCGCGGTCTTCGGACCCGACCAATCATCGAATCTTCTTGGTGAGGACCGGGGAGCGCCGCTGCCTGTGCGGCTACTTACGCTGCGAGAACCCGGGACATAGTGGGCGCTGGCAGCAGAAGTATCCCGACCCGCAGCGCCGCTCCCCGGTCCTCCCTTCCGCATGGAGGTCAGTGGCACCGGCGGTCCTTCCGCTGCTACCAGCCGGGAGATGAGCGCCTTGCGCCGCTCATCTCCCGGCTGCATCTCCGTCCCGCAGATGGGTCCGGCGGTCGGGTTCCTTCTGCTGTTGCTGGCCGGGAGATGAGCGCCTCGCGGAGCTCATCTCCCAGCTGCATCGCCGCTCAGCTCCGTCCCCCAGATGAGCCGCTAACGGCCGCCATCTTTTTTCAGAAATCCCGCAGCGCTGATTGGCCGCTGCCGGACCAATGAGCGACGCGGGATTTCCTGGACAGACAGACAGACAGATGGGATAAGACGATTATATATATATAGATAATTTACCTTTCTCCTCATTAAAGATGGAATTAGCGGCTTTTTGATTTTCTTATGATGTAAAAACTGTGCCTGAGATGATTCATTACGGTGTAATACAATCACCCCACGAGGAGCTTTTACAATCTGTTATAGAGACCTGATGCTTAAAGGGGTTGTCTACTTTTATATACCCCCCCCCCCTATAAGGGGATGGGGGGCAATGATGGCATTTAATGGGGGTTGGTCACGCTCCCTTTATTAGTACGACACCAGCTTGTCTGTTCTGCTTAAAAGCCTCTCTATATGCCCTATTACTTCCTATGGCTATCATGCAGAATATTTGTAACTTTTAGGTTGTTCTGTGCTATATTATTTTTTAATAGCATCAAAATTCCCCATGTAAATTATAAATTTCTTTCTGCTTTGCTCATAGCCACCACTAGAGGGTGCCACATGCATACAGATTTGTGTTCCTTATATAAACAGAATGCAAAGAACTCCCCCTAGTGTTGGCTGCAGGTACCTAGAATGTAACATCAATGACTTGGGTTGAGGAAATAAAACGTACAATTATGTACTAAATGGTAAAACAATGGGTAAAATAGTCGCTATAGACTTGCGTGTATGGGCGGAAGTTGAAGTCCACTTTAGTGACCAGTGGCCGGCAAATAAAATGATGGGATGCATTAAAAGAGGCCGAGCTGCTCCTGAGGAGAACGTCCTTCTGCCTTTATACAAGTCCCTATTGCGGCCACACAGGACTGGGGACAATTTTGGGCTCCAGTCTATAAGGAAGATATAGATGAACTAGAGCGGGTGCAGAACAACCAAGGTGATGAAGGGAATGAGGGACTGCAGAGGACGAGGGATCAGACTGGGGGTTATTCAGTTTGGAGAAAAGACGGCTGACGGGAAATCTCATTACAATGGAGAAATGGATGAGGGGACAGGACCCAGATTTTCTGATGATCTTTCTACACCTTGATCTGCAACAATGACAAGGAGGCGTCCTCTCCATCTTCTATATATATAATTCAGTCAGTCAGTCAAGGAAATCCCGCGTCGCTCATTGGTCCGGCAGCGGCCAATCAACGCCGCGGGATTTCTGAAAAAAGATGGCGGCAGTTAGCGGCTCATCTCCCGGCCGGCAACAGCAGAAGGAACCCGACCGCCGGACCCATCTGCGGGACGGAGATGAGCGGCGCGAGGCGCTCATCTCCCGGCCGGTAGCAGGGGAAGGACCGCCGGCGCCGCTGACCTCCATGCGGAAGGGAGGACCGGGGAGCGGCGCTGCGGGTCGGGATACTTCTGCTGCGAGCGCCCGCTATGTCCCGGGTTCTCGCAGCATAAGTAGCCGCACAGGCAGCGCTGCTCCCCGGTCCTCACCAAGACGATTCGATTATTGGTCGCGGTCTTCGGACCCGACCAATCACTGATCTTAGCGCAAAAGTTAAATACCGCTGTGCTGATTGGTCGCCGACGCTGCCCGCGACCAATCACCGATTTGGGCACCACATTTAAATATCGGCCGCGACCAATCAGCACAGCGGTGTTTAAATGTGGAGCAAAGATCTGTGATTGGTCGCGACCGATATTTAAATTTGGTGCCCAAATCGGTGATTGGTCGCGGGCAGCGTCCGAGACCAATCAGCACAGTAGTGTTTCACTTTGGCCGCAAGATCAGTGATTGGTCGCGGGCCAAGTCCGCGACCAATCAACGATTTGTGCGGCACATTTAAATACCGGCCACGACCAATTGGATGTCAGCGCCGCTCCCCGGTCCTCCCTTCACGCCCTAGCCGCATGGATGTCAGCGGCGCTGCCTGTGCGGCTACTTCCGCTCCGAGAACCCGGGACATGAGCAGGCGCTCGGAGCAGAAGTATCCCGACCCGCAGCGCCGCTCCCCGGTCCTCCCTTCACACCCTAGCCGCTGATGTCCCCACAGTATCCGCATGGTGTTACAAAGTTCCGGACATTTGTGTTAAAAATCGCTGATTGATCGCTGGTGCTGCCCGCGACCAATCACCGATTTGGGCGCCAAATTTAAATATCGGCCGCGACCAATCACCGATCTTGGCTCCACATTTAAACACCGCTGTGCTGATTGGTCGCGGTCGATATTTGAATTTGGCACCCAAATCGGTGATTGGTCGCGGGCAGCGCCAGCGACCAATCAGCGATTTTTAACACAAATGTCCGGACCTTTGTAACACCATGCGGATACTGTGGAGACATCAGCGGCTAGGGTGTGAAGGGAGGACCGGGGAGCGGCGCTGCCGGTCGGGATATTTCTGCTGCGAGCGCCCGCTCATGTCCCGGGTTCTCGCAGTGGAAGTAGCCGCACAGGCAGCGGCGCTCCCCGGTCCTCACTAATACGATTCCGCTCCCCGCTCCTCACCAATACGATTCGATGATTGGTCGCGTGCAGAGAGCGCGACCAATCAGTGATCTTGGCGCTAAAGTTAAACACCGCTGTGCTGATTGGATGCGGACGCCAGACGCGTCCAATCACCGAGATTGGCGCCAAATTTAAACAACGCTCTGCTGATTGGTCGCGGACTCTAGCTGCGACCAATCAGCGATTTTGGCGCCAAATTTAAACACCGCTCTGCTGATTGATCGCGGTCGCTGGCCGAGATCAATCAGCAGTATTGGGGCCAAATTTAAACCTCACTCTGCTGATTGGTCGCAACCACCGGCCGCGACCAATCTGCGTTATTTTGTGCCAAATTTAAACAACGCTCTGCTGATTGGTCGCGGCCGTCAGCCGCGATTAATTAGCGATTTTGGCGCCAAATTTAAACATGCTCTCCAGTCCTCACTAACACGGTTTGCTGATTGGTCGCGGCCGCCGCCCGCGGCTAAGCGATTTTGGCGCGAAATTCAACCACCGCTCTGCTGATTGGTCGAGGCCGCCGGCCGAGATCAATCAGCAGTATTGGTGCCAAATTTAAACACCGCTTCGCTGATTGGTCGCGGTGGCCGGCCGCGACCAAGCAGCGAAATTGGCGCCAAATTTAAACGCTCTGCTGATTGGTCGAGGCCGCCGGCCGTGACCAATCAGCCATATTGGTGCCAAATTTAAACACCGCTTCGCTGATTGGTCGCGGTGGCCGGCCGCGACCAAGCAGCGAAATTGGCGCCAAATTTAAACACCGCTCTGCTGATTGGTCGCGGTTACCGGTCTCGAATAATCAGCATTATTAGTGCCAAATTTAAACACCGCTGTGCTGATTACTCGCGACCAATCTGCGATATAGGCGCCAAATTTTAACACCGCTTTGCTGATTGGTTACGGTTGCCGGCCTCGACCAATCAGCGATTTTGCCGCAAAATTGAAACACAGCTCTGCTGATTGCGCCCGGTCGGCCGCATACCTATTCTAGAATACGCGATGCATTAGAATCGGGCCACCATCTAGTCTAATCATAATAACAGACGGGGATTCTTTACTGTAAGAGCATTAAGACTATGGATCTCTCTGTCACATGATGCTGTCATGGTGGATTCACTACCAGTATACAAGGAGGGCCTGGACACCTTTCTTGAAGAATATATTCTTATAGTTTCTAGATTGTGTGATGATGGTGATCCAGGGAACTCGCCTGATTGCCGTTTGTGGAGTCAGGAAGGAATTTTCCCCTGATATGGGGCAATTAGCATCTGTCTCCCGGGGTTTTTGTTTTCTTTCCTCTAGATCAGTGTTTCCCAAACTCCAGTCCTCATGGCCCCCACAGGTCATGTTTTCAGGATCTCCTTAGTGTTACACAGGTGATGGAAGTATCATCAAGACATCAGGAATTCTCTCACCTGTGCAACACTATGGAAATCCTGAAAACGTGACCTGTGGGGGGCCGTGAGGATGGGGTTTGGGGAACACTGCTCTAGATCAACGTGTTATTGTACTGGTTGAACTTGATGGACTTGTGCAGTCAACCTAAAAGGGAGTCAGCACAGAATGACTGTTCAAACCAAGCGCAGGCGCTTAGTGCATCATGGTGCAGCCAAACATTGAAGGTCGCCTTCCCACGTGCTTGTTTTCTCTCCATTTGCACACCTCGCCCCCCCCCCACCTTTGATGATAGCTCTGGCTTCATAGAGCAATGTTTGGCCAAATCACGGTGCACCGAGGGCCGGTGCTTGGTTTAAACAGTCGTTCTGTGCTGTCAGACTCGTTTTAAATGTTTGGCCTCGCCAAAGGTGCACTAAGCGCCTGTGTTATCACAGAATAGTGAGGACCGGTGTAGAGCGTGAGGCGTGGACATGGTGGTATCACAATAGTGAGGACGGATGTAGAGCGTGAGGCGTGGACATGGTGGTATCACAATAGTGAGGACGGGTGTAGAGCGTGAGGCGTGGACATGGTGGTATCACAATAGTGAGGACGGGTGTAGAGCGTGAGGCGTGGACATGGTGGTATCACAATAGTGAGGATGGGTGTAGAGCGTGAGGCGTGGACATGGTGGTATCACAATAGTGAGGACGGGTGTAGAGCGTGAGGCGTGGACATGGTGGTATCACAATAGTGAGGACGGGTGAGATCGTGAGGCGTGGACATGGTGGTATCACAATAGTGAGGACGGGTGAGATCGTGAGGCGTGGACATGGTGGTATCACAATAGTGAGGACGGGTGTAGAGCGTGAGGCGTGGACATGGTATCACAATAGTGAGGACGGGTGTAGAGCGTGAGGCGTAGACATGGTGGTATCACAATAGTGAGGATGGGTGAGATCGTGAGGCGTGGACATGGTGGTATCACAATAATGAGGACGGGTGTAGAGCGTGAGGCGTGGACATGGTGGTATCACAATAGAGAGGACGGGTGTAGAGCGTGAGGCGTGGACACGGTGGTATCACAATAGTGAGGACGGGTGTAGAGCGTGAGGCGTGGACATGGTGGTATCACAATAGTGAGGACGGGTGAGATCGTGAGGCGTGGACATGGTGGTATCACAATAGTGAGGACGGGTGTAGAGCGTGAGGCGTGGACATGGTGGTATCACAATAGTGAGGACGGGTGTAGAGCGTGAGGCGTGGACGGGTGTAGAGCGTGAGGCGTGGACATGGTGGTATCACAATAGTGAGGACGGATGTAGAGCGTGAGGCGTGGACATGGTGGTATCACAATAGTGAGGACGGGTGTAGAGCGTGAGGCGTGGACATGGTGGTATCACAATAGTGAGGATGGGTGTAGAGCGTGAGGCGTGGACATGGTGGTATCACAATAGTGAGGACGGGTGTAGAGCGTGAGGCGTGGACATGGTGGTATCACAATAGTGAGGACGGGTGAGATCGTGAGGCGTGGACATGGTGGTATCACAATAGTGAGGACGGGTGAGATCGTGAGGCGTGGACATGGTGGTATCACAATAGTGAGGACGGGTGTAGAGCGTGAGGCGTGGACATGGTGGTATCACAATAGTGAGGACGGGTGTAGAGCGTGAGGCGTAGACATGGTGGTATCACAATAGTGAGGATGGGTGAGATCGTGAGGCGTGGATATGGTGGTATCACAATAGTGAGGACGGGTGTAGAGCGTGAGGCGTGGACATGGTGGTATCACAATAGTGAGGACGGGTGTAGAGCGTGAGGCGTGGACATGGTGGTATCACAATAGTGAGGACGGGTGAGATCGTGAGGCGTGGACATGGTGGTATCACAATAGTGAGGACGGGTATAGAGCGTGAGGCGTGGACATGGTGGTATCACAATAGTGAGGACGGGTGTAGAGCGTGAGGCGTGGACATGGTGGTATCACAATAGTGAGGACGGGTGTAGAGCGTGGGGCATGGACATGGTAGTATCAGAATAGTGAGGACGGGTGTAGAGCGTGAGGCGTGGACATGGTGGTATCACAATAGTGAGGACGGCTGTAGAGCGTGAGGCGTGGACATGGTGGTAACACAATAGTGAGGACAGGTGTAGAGCGTGAGGCGTGGACATGGTGGTATCACAATAGTGATGACGGCTGTAGAGCGTGAGGCGTGGGCATGGTGGTAACACAATAGTGAGGACAGGTGTAGAGCGTGAGGCGTGGACATGGTGGTATCACAATAGTGAGGACGGGTGTAGAGCGTAAGGCGTGGACATGGTGGTATCACAATAGTGAGGACGGGTGTAGAGCGTGAGGCGGGGACATTGTGGTATCACAATAGTGAGGACGGGTGTAGAGCGTGAGGTGTGGACATGGTGGTATCACAATAGTGATGACGGGTGTAGAGCGTGAGGGGTGGACATGGTGGTAACACAATAGTGAGGACGGGTGTAGGGCGTGAGGCGTGGACATGGTGGTAGCACAATAGTGAGGAAGGGTGTAGAGCGTGAAGCATGGACATGATAATCACAATAGTGAGGACGGGTGTAGAGCGTGAGGTGTGGACATGGTGGTAGCACAATAGTGAGGACGGGTGTAGAGCGTGAGGCATGGACATGGTGGTAGCACAATAGTGAGGACGGGTGTAGAGCGTGAGGCGTGGACATGGTGGTAGCACAATAGTGAGGACGGGTGTAGAGCGTGAGGCATGGACATGGTGGTAGCACAATAGTGAGGACGGGTGTAGAGCGTGAGGCATGGACATGGTGGAAACACAATAGTTAGGACGGGTGTAGAGCGTGAGGCGTGGACTCTGTGTTGTCACACAATATAATCACATCTAGTAACAGAACCTTTAATGGATGTTTTATACAAAAGTGAACATTCGCTCTGAAGCCTTAAAACCCTATAATTCAAGAAACTATTTCCTCCATACGAAATGCACGTGTAGATAGTGAGTCGTGGACACGGTGGTATCACAATAGTGAGCACGGGTGTAGAGCGTGAGTCGTGGACGCGGTAGTGTCACAATAGTGAGGACGGGTGTAGATCGTGAGTCGTAGACGCGGTGGTATCACAATAGTGAGGACGGGTGTAGATCGTGAGTCGTGGACACGGTGGTATCACAATAGTGAGGACGAGTGTAGATCGTGAGTCGTGAACGCGGTGGTACCACAATAGTAAGGACGAGTGTAGATCGTGAGTCGTGGACGCGGTGGTATCACAATAGTGAGGACGAGTGTAGAGCGTGAGTCGTGGACGCGGTATCACAATAGTGAGGACGGGTGTAGATCGTGAGTCGTGGACGCGATGGTATCACAATAGTGAGGACGAGTGTAGATCGTGAGTCGTGGACGCGGTGGTATCACAATAGTGAGGACGGGTGTAGAGCGTGAGTCGTGGACGCGGTGGTATCACAATAGTGAGGACGGGTGTAGAGCGTGAGGCGTGGACGGGTGTAGAGCGTGAGTCGTGGACGCGGTGGTATCACAATAGTGAGGACGGGTGTAGAGCGTGAGTCGTGGACACGGTGGTATCACAATAGTGAGGACGGGTGTAGAGCGTGAGTCGTGGACACGGTGGTATCACAATAGTGAGGACGGGTGTAGAGCGTGAGGCGTGGACATGGTGGTAACACAATAGTGAGGACGGGTGTAGATCGTGAGTCGTGGACACGGTGGTATCACAATAGTGAGGATGATTGTAGATCGTGAGTCGTGGACGCGGTGGTAACACACAATAGTGAGGACAGGTGTAGATCGTGAGTCGTGCACGCGGTAGTGTCACAATAGTGAGGACGGGTGTAGATCATGAGTCGTGGACGGGGTGGTAACACACAATAGTGAGGACGGGTGTAGAGCGCGAGTCGTGGACATGGTGGTATCACAATAGTGAGGACGGGTGTAGATCGTGTGTCGTGGGCGCGGTGGTAACACAATAGTGAGGACGGGTGTAGATCGTGAGTCGTGGGCGCGGTGGTAACACAATAGTGAGGACGGGTGTAGATCGTGAGTCGTGGACGCGGTGGTAACACACAATAATGAGGACGGGTGTAGATCGTGAGTCGTGGACCCAATGGTATCATACAATAGTGAGGACGGGTGTAGAGCGTGAGTCGTGGACGCGGTGGTATCACAATAGTGAGGACGGGTGTAGATCGTGAGGCGTGGACATGGTGGTACACAATAGTGAGGACGGGTGTAGATCATGAGTCGTGCACGCGGTGGTAACACACAATAGTGAGGACGGGTGTAGAGCGTGAGTCGTGGGCGCGGTGGTATCATACAATAGTGAGGACGGGTGTAGATCGTGAGTCGTGGATGTGGTGGTAACACACAATAGTGAGGACGGGTGTAGAGCGTGAGTCGTGGGCGCGGTGGAGTCACACAATAGTGAGGACGGGTGTAGATCGTCAGTCGTGGATGCGGTGGTATCATACAATAGTGAGGACGGGTGTAGATCGTGAGTCGTGGGCGCGGTGGTATCATACAATAGTGAGGACGGGTGTAGAGCGTGAGTCATGGACGCGGTGGTAACACACAATAGTGAGGACGGGTGTAGATCGTGAGTCGTGGACCCGGTGGTATCACAATAGTGAGGACGGGTGTAGATCGTGAGTCGTGGGCGCGGTGGTAACACACAATAGTGAGGACGGGTGTAGATCGTGAGCGCAGTGGTAACACACAATAGTGAGAACGGGTGTAGATCGTGAGTCGTGGACCCGGTGGTATCATACAATAGTGAGGACGGGTGTAGAGCGTGAGTCGTGGACGCGGTGGTATCACACAATAGTGAGGACGGGTGTAGAGCGTGAGTCGTGGACATGGTGGTATCACAATAGTGAGGACGGGTGTAGATCGTGAGTCGTGGGCACGGTGGTAACACACAATAGTGAGAACGGGTGTAGATCGTGAGGTCGTGGGCGCGGTGGTAACACACAATAGTGAGGACGGGTGTAGATCGTGAGTCGTGGACGCGGTGGTAACACACAATAGTGAGGACGGGTGTAGATCGTGAGTCGTGGACCCGATGGTATCATACAATAGTGAGGACGGGTGTAGAGCGTGAGTCGTGGACGCGGTGGTATCACAATAGTGAGGACGGGTGTAGATCGTGAGGCGTGGACATGGTGGTACACAATAGTGAGGATGGGTGTAGATCATGAGTCGTGGACGCGGTGGTAACACAATAGTGAGGACGGGTGTAGAGCGTGAGTCGTGGGCGCGGTGGTATCATACAATAGTGAGGACGGGTGTAGATCGTGAGTCGTGGATGTGGTGGTAACACACAATAGTGAGGACGGGTGTAGAGCGCGAGTCATGGACGCGGTGGTAACACACAATAGTGAGGACGGGTGTAGATTGTGAGTCGTGGGTGCGGTGGTAATACAATAGTGAGGACGGGTGTAGATCGTGAGTCGTGGGCGCGGTAGTGTCACAGTAGTGAGGACGGGTGTAGAGCGTGAGTGGTGGGCGTGGTGGATTCACACAATAGTGAGGACGGGTGTAGATCGTGAGCGCGGTGGATTCACACAATAGTGAGGACGGTTGTAGATCGTGAGTCGTGGGCGCGGTGGATTCACACAATAGTGAGGACGGGTGTAGAGCGTGAGTCGTGGGCGCGGTGGAGTCACACAGTAGTGTGGACGGGTGTAGATCGTGAGTCGTGGGCGCGGTGGATTCACACAATAGTGTGGACGGGTGTAGATCGTGAGTCGTGGGCGCGGTGGATTCACACAATAGTGAGGACGGGTGTAGAGCGTGAGTCGTGGGCGCGGTGGATTCACACAATAGTGTGGACGGGTGTAGATCGTGAGTCGTGGGCGCGGTGGATTCACACAATAGTGAGGATGGGTGTAGATCGTGAGTCGTGGGCGCGGTAGAGTCACACAATAGTGAGGACGGGTGTAGATCGTGAGTCGTGGGCGCGGTGGTAACACACAATAGTGAGAACGGGTGTAGATCGTGAGTCGTGGGCGCGGTGGTAACACACAATAGTGAGGACGGGTGTAGATCGTGAGTCGTGGGTGCGGTGGAGTCACACAATAGTGAGGACGGGTGTAGATCGTGAGTCGTGGGTGCGGTGGAGTCACACAATAGTGAGGACGGGTGTAGATCGTGAGTCGTGGGCGCGGTGGAGTCACACAATAGTGAGGACGGGTGTAGATCGTGAGTCGTGGGCGCGGTGGAGTCACACAATAGTGAGGACGGGTGTAGATCGTGAGTCGTGGGCGCGGTGGATTCACACAATAGTGAGGACGGGTGTAGAGCGTGAGTCGTGGGCGCGGTGGATTCACACAATAGTGTGGACGGGTGTAGATCGTGAGTCGTGGGCGCGGTGGATTCACACAATAGTGAGGATGGGTGTAGATCGTGAGTCGTGGGCGCGGTAGAGTCACACAATAGTGAGGACGGGTGTAGATCGTGAGTCGTGGGCGCGGTGGTAACACACAATAGTGAGAACGGGTGTAGATCGTGAGTCGTGGGCGCGGTGGTAACACACAATAGTGAGGACGGGTGTAGATCGTGAGTCGTGGGTGCGGTGGAGTCACACAATAGTGAGGACGGGTGTAGATCGTGAGTCGTGGGTGCGGTGGAGTCACACAATAGTGAGGACGGGTGTAGATCGTGAGTCGTGGGCGCGGTGGAGTCACACAATAGTGAGGACGGGTGTAGATCGTGAGTCGTGGGCGCGGTGGAGTCACACAATAGTGAGGACGGGTGTAGATCGTGAGTCGTGGGTGCGGTGGTAACACACAATAGTGAGGACGGGTGTAGAGCGTGAGTCGTGGGTGCGGTGGAGTCACACAATAGTGAGGACGGGTGTAGAGCGTGAGTCGTGGGCGCGGTGGAGTCACACAATATAACATCTAGTAACAGAACGCTTCCTTTAATGGATGTTTTATACAAAAGTGAAGCCATAAAACCCTATAATACAAGAAACAATATTTCCTCCGTCCACATCGCACAGTTTCCTTCTCACAGAGCAGCAGTAACAGAACGCTGCAGATTCTCTGCAGAAACCTTTGGTGCCATCTACAGGACAGGAATGAGGCCACATTTTACCATTTGTACCACAAGACCCCGAACAACAGACAAGAAACACGAGGACATGAACAGAAGGACAAAAGAAATCAGGAATCTCCTCCGTGTAACCAGAAGTCGGATCAGCGGAGACTCGTCCTCGCACACCTTATCCAGACATGGCGGCCGCCAGCGCCTTCACTTCAAAGGCCTCCGGAGGAATGGCACCCCGACTCTGTAAAGGGAAACCGATAATAAAGGAAAACCAAATCATACGTGTAAACCTGGAGACCAGACAGAAGCATCATTTACCCCTTTATACAGTCAGGGGGTGAGCGCTCTTAAAGGGGTTCTCCATTTATATGGAGATAAACATTAAATGGATTCTCTTATCAAGACGACTGCTCTCTATATACCGTATTAGTGCTTATAGATATTATAGAGGGGTCTCCAGCCCTGAACCCCCAGCTGTGAGCTAGAATAATACCTGGCCCCACCATCCCCCCCGGTGCATAACGTCCGGCACCATCTTGCCCCCCCCGGTGTATAATGTCCTGCCCCATTTCGTCCCCTCCCCGGATGTATCATGTCCGGTCCCATCCCCCCCCTTCCTGGTGTATAACATCCAGCCCCATTGCTCCTCCTGTGCATAACGTCCGGTCCCATCGACCCCCGATGCATAACGTCTGGCCCTTCCCCCCGCTGTGCATAACATTCAGTGCCATCGCCCCCCATGCATAACTTCCGACCCCATCGTCCCCCGGTGTAACATCTGGTCCCGTTGCGGTGTGATGTGTTCTGGATGAAGGGGCAACAATTCCCACCAATGCCTCCAAAATCTTATAGAAATCCTTCCCAGAAGAGCAGAAGCCGTTCTATCTGTGGAGGAGCGACTCCATATTAATGTCTATGGGTGTAAGATGGGAGGTGAGAGCTCCCTGGAGGTGAATGTGGAGGGGGCACATACTTTTCTCCAGATATTGTATGTACAGTGATTCCATAGAACAAGAACTGATCTTTGCAGCTGTAATCAGCTGTGGCCAATAGAGGGCAGCACTGAACCTCTAAACACCTCCACAGGACACATGCAAAGACCTTCAGATACACTGCAGGTGCCGGCTTCAGGTCACTGGAGACAGTCAGCAAGTAGGTTGCTTAATAAAACCATTTACCTTCAGGTGATGAAACACTTTCTTTGCTTGATGCACATCCCAGTTGTTGTCGTCAAGACATCTGTATGGGGAAAAGAGATTTTATCAAAAGACACCGACCACGGCGGCAGGAAGCCCATCGCCCGTGGCTGGTGTCACCTAAAGTTACATGATATAGAGGCAAAACCTCAGCTGTGAGAAGTGTCGGGGCTGCACAGGTTTTCAGTACCTTAATGGAAAGTGAAATGTTCCTATTCAGTGGCAGAAAGCAGAGATCTTGGATACAAAGTGTATGATGAGGTTACAGAACCCCCCGCGCCCAGTGCCGCGCACCGCGGTCTCACTCACTTCAGAGCCCAGTCCGGCTTCATCCTCGTGTACGCGGAGAATGAGTGGACGGTGTCCCTGGCGGAGGCGGAAGGGGCTTTCTCGCAGATCGCCGGGACAGGTTTGGGGGGCTCAAGTGATGGCGTTTCTTGCGGACCCCCGTATGCATTCAGTATAACCATCTGATCATTCAAAATCTGAGCGCTGGAAAAAGAGGAAAACAAAAAAGTAACTGAATTATTAGTGATTTCAATATCTCGGCTTGCTTTCAGTGAATGGGACCATGTTTGTTACACAGACCGGATTCCTCTCACCGCTAATCATTTACTAACTGGGGTCTACGCAATATGCTGTACAGATTTTATGCCTCGCGATGTAATTAAGAATATTCTCATTCATTGATGGCAAGCAGAGATCTGAAAACGCTGAAAAAATAGAAATATAAATTACCGTATATGCTCGAGTATAAGCCAAGGCACCTAATTTTACCACAAAAAACTGGGAAAACTTATTGACTTGAGTATAAACCCTAATTTGGGAAATGCAGCAGCTACTGGTAAATTTCCCCATCCTGGTACGCATGGCCCCCTCATCCCCAATCCTGGTATGCATGGACCCCTCATCCCTAATTCTGTTGTGCATGGCTCCCTCATCCCCAATCCTGGTACGCATGGCCCCCTCATCCCCAATCCTGGTACGCATGGCACCCTCATCCCCAATTCTGTTGTACATGGCCCCCTCATCCCTAATCCTGGTATACATGGCCCCCTCATCCCCAATCCTGGTATGCATGGCAGCCCTCATCCCCAATCCAGGTATGCATGGCAGCCCTCATCCCCAAACCAGGTATGCATGGCAGCCCTCATCCCCCAATCCAGGTATGTATGGCACCCCTCATCCCCCAATCCTGGTATGTACGGTACCCCTCATCCCCCAATCCTGGTATGCATGCCCTCCCATCCCCAATCCTCGTATGCATGGCACCCTCATGTCTAATCCTGGTATGTATGGTCCCCTCATCCCCAATCCTGGTATGCATGGCCTCCTCATCCCCAATCCTGGTATGCATGGCACCCCCATCCCCAATCCTGGTATGTGTGGGCCCCCTCATCCCCCAATCCGGGTTTGTATGCCCCCCATCCCCAATCCTGGTATGCATGGCCTCCTCATACCCAATCCTGGTATGTATGGCCTTCCCATCCCCAATCCTGGTATGTATGGACCCCCTCATTCCCCAATCCTGGTATGCATGGCCGCATTACTGCACACACAAAAAAATAATCAAACACTGAAGGTACGTGCACACGATCAGTAATTGCTGCGGATTGTACGCTGCGCACTTGCGCTGCGTGCAATCCGCAGATGCCAGATGTTATAGAATAGTGGATGGGATTTATACAGATCCCATGCCCACTATGCGTCTCCATACACCTGCGGCTCACCCGCAGACACGGACATGCGGCGCGTCTTCCCAGACCTCAGTATGTCAATTTCTCTTGCGGAGACACTAGTCTCCGCAAGAGAAATTCTATCAGTGCAATGTATAGGATGCGGTGAATCCGCATGGCTCAATGAACACATGCGGATTTACCAGCGTGCAGCGCTTTGGACGCAGCATAAAGTATGCTGCGTTCATAGCGCTGCCAATAACGCCCATGTGCACATACCCTTATACTCACCTTCCTTCCTCACCTCTGCTCTGCGTCCTTTTCTGCTGCAGCAGCTCATGTCAGCATCTGAGCAGCGCATGACGTCACTGCCATGCGCTCTCAGACGCTGAGCTGCTGGCACATTTACTCCTCTCCACCCCGGGACTATGGGCGTGGAGAAGAGTGAATATGCACTCTCTTTAGTAGCGGGCACTGTCAGCAGGAACTGCGGCTCAAAGCTTCTCTGTGTCCGCTACTAAAGAGAATGAATATTCATTCTTCTCCACGCCCATGGGAGTGGAGAAGAGGGAATATTAATTTCTCTTTAGCGCGGGCACACGTGGTAGCTGCAGCAGCGGCTACTGCGTGTGCCCCGCTCCTCCACCGTCGCAACCTCCCCCAGCACTATCCACCACCAGAATTTCTATATACTCGAGTATATACCAGAGTATAAGCCGAGAGGGGCTTTATCAGAACAAAAAATGTGCTGAAAAACTCGGCTTATACTCGAGTATATACGGTATATTAAAAATCTGGTGAATTACATGATGATTGGAAGAGATGAGATCAATCATAACCTATGCAGCGGATACCACCACTGGCGGCCTCAGTTTTCCTGTAGCCAGAAGACCACCGCCAGGAGGAGTTAACAGAGCGGCCGGTCATACATGCACCCTGCCTCCGCCAGGAGGAGTTAACAGAGCGGCCGGTCATACATGTGTAGCACCCTGAGGGCTCGGCTGCTACAGGGGTATTGCACCTCGACCCAGAGGTGTGATATTCCACTCCCGGGTAAGGATGGAGTGTGGACCAGGACTCAGTAAGCTGCATACACCACACACACCCCATTTCCGAGGGACAGCTCTACGGGGCTCCCATTTATATATATATGTAGGCACAACTGACCATGTCCCTGGCTGGAGTGGGGAGGGGGAGGAAAACCCAGTGGTGTAGGAGCAGATAGGGGTGGCTCTCTGGGCATAGGTAGGAGCCCATTGGTTGCTAGTCACCTGGGCTCACACATAGAGGGAGGTATATAAGGTGGGCACCATCTTAGAGTAGTCAGTTCAGTCCAGTCAGGAGGAGAAGAGAGAAGGAGAGTTCAGCCAGAGAGGGCTGACAGGGAGCTGTGGCTCAGTCTGGGCCCAGCTCCACGAGGCCGGCCTGGAGTGGAGGCCAGAGCCAGAGGAGAGGAACAGAAACAGCAAGGAACTGGAACAGAAAGGAAACAAGGAACAGCACATTAAGAGAGGCTCAGAGACACCAGAGAAGAAGGGACCCCATAGGCCCAGGAGAGTGCGGGTGAAGGGTTGGCAGAGCAGGGTACCGGAACCCAAATTGGTGGAGGCAACAAATTCCTCAGCCAAAGACCGAAGGTTGTGACCACATCTTGGTGCGACCCCTCACTACATCCACCAGGAAAGCATACCACATAGGGTCAGGGAAACCGGAGAGAGGTTTCGCCAAGAGAAGGCCCGAGGAAGCTGGACAAAGGTGGGTCACTGGTGGGGACGGCCAGAGCAAGAAAGAGAAGGGAGCCCTGTGCCACGCTCTGGAATTGCCTGGGAGTTGGTCGAGCCCCTTGCCTGGTGGACGCAGCACGGCTTGGGCAGTCACCGCCGGTACAGACGTGACTAGGACCAGTAAAGAACTGTGAGTAAAGCATTGGAAACTGCAACCACACGTCTCTGTGTTTCATCGCTGCACCAGCACCATTAGTACTGGGACGCTCACACCATCACTCCCATCATCCACACTAGCTGCCCTGAGGCAATGCTTCTCCCGTGGGGAGTTATCCCATACTTGGCTGCGCATACAACATCAGCAGTCTGCGGCACAGCGGCGGTCTCCACTGACCGCAATCCACGGGTAGCGTAGTCGGACACTTATTATTACACTAAGACTGCCACTGGTTTGAAAGCCCTGGGCACGGACCGGGTCACCGCCACTGAAGACTACAACCCCCAGCGATAGTCTTCCGTGGCGATAGGTGATATTACAGCTCACCTCCTCCTCCTGTACAATGACTGATAACACCTCTATATACAGTAGGTAACACAGTATCCACCATTCACAATAGGTGAGATCACAGCTCACCCCCTCCTCCTCCTGTACAATGACTGATAACACCTCTATATACAGTAGATAACACAGGATCCACCACTCACAATAGGTGAGATCACAGCTCACCTCCTCCTCCTGTACAATGACTGATAACACCTCTATATACAGTAGATAACACAGGGGACCCACCATTCACAATAGGTGATATCACAGCTCACCTCCTACTGTACAATGACTGATAACACCTCACCTGCTCCTGTACAATGACTGATAACACCTCTATATACAGTAGATAACACAGGAGACCCACCATTCACAATAGGTGATATCACAGCTCACCTCCTCATCCTGTATAATGACTGATAACACCTCTATATACAGTAGATAACACAGGATCCACCATTCACAATAGTTGAGATCACAGCTCACCCCCTCCTCCTCCTATACAATGACTGATAACACATCTATATACAGTAGATAGCACAGGATCCACCATTCACAATAGGTGATATCACAGCTCACCTTCTCCTCCTGTACAATGACTGATAACACCTCTATATACAGTAGATAACACAGGATCCACCATTCACAATAAGTGTCATCACAGCTCACCTCCTCCTGTACAATGACTGATAACACATCTATATACAGTAGTTAACACAGGGGACCAAACATTCACAATAGGTGATATCACAGCTCACCTCCTCCTCCTGTATAATGACTGATAACACCTCTATATACAGTAGGTAACACAGGATCCACCATTCACAATAAGTGATATCACAGCTAACCTCCTCCTCCTATACAATGACAGATAACACCTCTATATACAGTACATAACAAAGGGGACCCACCATTCACAATAGGTGGTATTACAGCTCACCTTCTCCCCCTGTATAATGACTGATAACACATCTATATACAGTAGGTAACACAGGATTCACAATAGGTGATATCACAGCTCACCTACTCCTCCTCCTGTACAATGACTGATAACACCTCTATATACAGTAGTTAACACAGGATCCACCATTCACAATAGGCGATATCACAGCTCACCTCCTCCTCCTCCTGTACAATGACTGATAACACAGGATCCAACATTCACAATAGGTGAGATCACAGCTCACCCCTTCCTCCTCCTGTACAATGACTAATAACACCTCTATATACAGTAGATAACACAGAGGACCCACCATTCACAATAGGTGATATCACAGCTCACCTCCTCTTCCTGTATAATGATTGATAACAAATCTATGTACCGCAGGTAACACAGGATCCTCCATTCACAATAGGTGATGTCACAGCTCACCTCCTCCTCCTCCTGTACAATGACTGATGAAACCTCTATAAACAGTAGGTAACACAGGATCCACCATTCACAATAGGCGATATCACAGATCACCTCCTCCTCCTGTACAATGAATGATAACACCTCTATATACAGTAGATTACACAGAATCCACCATTCACAATAGGTGAGATCACAGATCACCTCCTCCTCTGTACAATGACTGATAACACCTCTATATACAGTAGATAAAACAGGATACACCATTCACAATAGGCGAGATCACAGCTCACCTCTTCCTGTACAATGAATGATAACACCTCTATATACAGTAGATAACACAGGGGACCCACCATTCACAATAGGTGGTATTACAGCTCACCTCCTCCCCTGTACAATGACTGATAACACCTCTATATACAGTAGATAACACAGGATCCACCATTCACAATAGGTGATATCACAGCTCACCTCCTCCTCCTCCTGTACAATGACTATTAACACCTCTATATACAGTAGATTACACAGGATCCACCATTCACAATAAGTGAGATCACAGCTCATCTCCTCCTCCTGTACAATGACTGATAACACGTCTATATATAGTAGATGACACAGAGGACCCACCATTCACAATAGGTGATGTCACAGCTCACCTCCTCCTCCTCCTGTACAATGACTGATAACACCTCTATATACAGTAGGTAACACAGGAGACCCACCATTCACAATAGGCGATATCACAGATCACCTCCTCCTCCTGTACAATGAACGATAACACCTCTATATACAGTAGATTACACAGGATCCACCATTCACAATAGGTGATATCACAACTCACCTCCGGCTCCTGTACAATGAACGATAACACCTCTATATACAGTAGATTACACAGGATCCACCATTCACAATAAGTGAGATCACAGCTCACCTCCCCCTCCTGTACAATGAATGATAACAACTCTATATACAGTAGATTACACAGGATCCACCATTCACAATAAGTGAGATCACAGCTCATCTCCTCCTCCTCCTGTACAATGACTGATAACACCTCTATATATAGTAGATAACACAGGATCCACCATTCACAATAGGTGACATCACAGCTCACCTCCTCCTCCTGTACAATGACTGATAACACCTCTATATACAGTAGATAACACAGGATCCACCTTTCACAATAGGTGATATCACAGCTCACCTACGCCGCCTGTACAATGAACGATAACACCTCTATATACAGTAGATTACACAGGATCCACCATTCACAATAGGTGACATCACAGCTCACCTCCTCTTCCTCCTCTACAAGGACTGATAACACCTCTATATACAGTAGATAACACAGGATCCACCATTCACAATAGGTGATGTCACAGCTCACCTCCTCCTCCTGTACAATGAATGATAACACCTCTATATACATTAGATTACACAGGATCCACCATTCACAATCGGTAAGATCACAGCTCACCCCCTCCTCCTCCTGTACAATGACTGATAACACCTCTACATACAGTAGATAACACAGGGGACCCAACAATCACAATAGGTGGTATTACAGCTCACCTCCTCCTCCACAATGACTGATAACACCTCTATATACAGTAGATAACACAGGATCCACCATTCACAATAGGTGAGATCACAGCTCACCTCCTCCTCCTTTACAATGACTGATATCACCTCTTTATACAGTAGATAACACAGGATCCACCTTTCACAATAGGTGATATCACAGCTCACCTCCTCCAACTCCTGTACAATGACTGATATCACCTCTATATACAGTAGATGACACAGGGAACACACCATTCACAATAGGTGATGTCACAGCTCACCTCTCCAACTGTACAATTACTGATAACACCTCTATATACAGTAGATAACACAGGATCCACAATCCACAAAAGGTGATATCACAGCACACCTCCTCATGCTCTACAATGACTGATAACACCTCTATATACAGTAGATGACACAGGGGACCCTCCATTCACAATAGGTGATGTCACAGCTCACCTCCTCCTCCTCCTGTACAATGACTGATGAAACCTCTATATACAGTAGATTACACAGGATCCTCCATTCACAATAGGTGAGATCACAGCTCACCTCCTCCTCCTCCTGTACAATGACTGATAACACCTCTTTATACAGTAGATAACAAAGGGGACCCATCATTCACAATAGGTGGTATCACAGCTCACCTCATCCCCCTGTATAATGACTGATAACACCTCTATATACAGTAGGTAACACAGGATCCACCATTCACAATAGGTGATATCACAGCTCACCTCCTCCTCCTGTACAATGACTGATAACACCTTTTTATACAGTAGATAACACAGGATCCTCCATTCACAATAGGTGATATCACAGCTCACCTCCTCCTCCTGTACAAGGACTGATGACACCTCTATATACAGTAGATAACACAGGTTCCACCATTCACAATAGGTGGTATTACAGCTCACCTCCTCCTCCTATACAATGACGGATAACACCTCTATATACAGTACATAACAAAGGGGACCCACCATTCACAATAGGTGGTATTACAGCTCACCTTCTCCCCCTGTATAATAACTGATAACACCTCTATATACAGTAGGTAACACAGGATCCACCATTCACAATAGGCGAGATCACAGCTCACCTCTTCCTGTACAATGAATGATAACACCTCTATATACAGTAGATAACACAGGATCCACCATTCACAAAAGGAAATATCACAGCTCACCTCCTCCTCCTGTACAATGACTGATAACACCTCTATATACAGTAGATAACACAGGATCCACCATTCACAATAGGTGATATCACAGCTCACCTCCTCATGCTGTACAATGACTGATAACACCTCTATATATAGCAGATGACACAGGGGACCCACCATTCACAATAGGTGATGTCACAGCTCTCCTCCTCCTCCTCCTCCTGTACAATGACTGATAACACCTCTATATATAGTAGATAACACAGGACCCACCATTCACAATAGGTGATATCACAGCTCACCTCCTCATGCTGTACAATGACTGATAACACCTCTATATATAGCAGATGACACAGGGGACCCACCATTCACAATAGGTGATGTCACAGCTCTCCTCCTCCTCCTCCTCCTGTACAATGACTGATAACACCTCTATATACAGTAGATAACACAGGATCCACCATTCACAATAGGTGAGATCACAGCTCATCTACGCCGCCTGTACAATGAATGATAACTATATATACAGTAGATTACACAGGATCCACCATTAACAATAGGTGAGATCACAGCTCACCTCCTCCTCCTGTACAATGACTGATAACACCTCTATATACAGTAGGTAACACAGGATCCACCATTCACAATAGGTGAGATCACAGCTCACCTCCTCCTCCTCCTGTACAATGACTGATAACCTCTATATACAGTAGGTAACACAGGATCCACCATTCACAATAGGTGATATCACAGCTCACCTACTCCTCCTCATGTACAATGACTGATAACACCTCTATATACAGTAGATAACACAGGATCCACCATTCACAATAGGTGGTATTACAGCTCACCTCCTCCTCCTCCTGTTCAATGACTGGTAACACCTCTATATACAGTAGATAACACAGGGTCCACCATTCACAATAGGTGAGATCACAGCTCACCTCTTCCTGTACAATGAATGATAACACCTCTATATACAGTAGATAACACAGGATCCACCATTCACAATAGGTGGTATTACAGCTCACCTCCTCCTCCTCCTGTTCAATGACTGGTAACACCTCTATATACAGTAGATAACACAGGATCCTCTATTCACAATAGGTGAGATCACAGCTCACCTCCTTCTCCTCCTCCTGTACAATGACTGAAAACACCCCTATGTACAGTAGATGACACAGGGGACCAACCATTCACAATAGGTGATATCACAGCTCACCTCCTCCTCCTGTATAATGACTGATAACACCTCTATATACAGTAGATAACACAGGATCCACCATTCACAATAGGTGATATCACAGCTCACCTCCTCATGCTGTACAATGACTGATAACACCTCTATATACAGTAGATAACACAGGATCCACCATTCACAATAGGTGAGATCACAGCTCACCTCCTCCTCCTCCTGTACAATGAATGATAACACCTCTATATACAGTAGATGACACAGGGGATCCACCATTCACAATAGGTGAGATCACAGCTCACCTCCTCCTCCTCCTGTACAATGACTGATGACACCTCTATATACAGTAGATAACACAGGATCCTCTATTCACAATAGGTGAGATCACAGCTCACCTCCTTCTCCTCCTGTACAATGACTGATAACACCTCTATATACAGTAGGTAACACGGGATCCACCATTCACAATAGGTGATATCACAGCTCACCTCCTCCTCCTGTACAATGAATGATAACACCTCTATATACAGTAGATAACACAGGATCCACCATTCACAATAGGTGAGATCACAGCTCACCTCCTCCTCCTGTACAATGAATGATAACACCTCTATATACAGTAGATGACACAGGATCCACCATTCACAATAGGTGAGATCACAGCTCACCTCCTCCTCCTGTACAATGAATGATAACACCTCTATATACAGTAGATAACACAGGATCCACCATTCACAATAGGTGAGATCACAGCTCACCTCCTCCTGTACAATGACTGATAACACCTCTATATACAGTAGATAACACAGGATCCACCATTCACAATAGGTGATATCACAGCTCACCTCCTCTTCCTGTATAATGCGGATTGCACATTTTCTGTACAATAAACCTCATTTCAAGGCAGAAACATTACTGTGTCCAACAGTTATTACATAGATCAAACTGAAATAGCTGTTGCAAAAACACCAATTTTAAGAAAGCATTAAGCTTAAGATTAATAGGGGTGCCCAAACTTTTTCATATAACTGTATATATAATTATATACACAGTGGGGGAAATAATTATTTGATCCCCTGCTGTCTTTCTTAGTTTGCCCACTGACAAAGACATGAACAGTCTATGATTTTAAGGGTTGGTTAATTTTAACATTGAGAGATAGAATATCCAAAAAAAAAATGAAGAAAATCACATTGTATAAATTAGATGATTTTTCTGCATTTTGCAGTGAGAAATAAGTATTTGATCCCTCTGGAAAACAACACTTAATACTTGGTGGTAAAACACATGTTGGCAGCACAGCAGTCAGACGTTGTTTGTAGCTGATGATGAGGGTTGTGCACATGTCGGGAGGAATTTTGCTCCACTCCTCTTTGCAGATCATCTCTAAATCATTAAGATTTTGAGGCTGTCGCTTCGCAAATCGGAGCTTTAACTCCCTCCATAAGTTTTCTATGGGATTAAGGTCTGGAGACTGGCTAGGCCACTCCATGACCTTACTGTAGTTCTTTATGATCCACTCCTTTGTTGCTTTGGCTGTATGTTTTGGGTCATTGCCTTGCTGGAAAGACCTAGCCACGACCCATCTTCAATGCTCTTACTGAGGGAAGGAGGTTGTTGGCCAAAATCTCGCGATACATGACGCCATCCATCTTCCCTTCAATACGGTGCAGTCGTCATGTCCCCTTTGCAGAAAAGCACCCCCAAAGTATGTTTCCCCCACCATGCTTCACGGTTGGAACAATGTTCTTAGGGTTGTACTTCCTTCTTCTTCCTCCAAACACGGCCAATTGAGTTAATGCTAAAGAGCTCAATTTTTGTCTCATCTGACCACAGCACCTTCTCCCAATAACTCACAGAATCATCCAGGTATTCATTGCCAAACTTCAGATGGGCCTGCACATGTGCCTTCTTGAGCAGGGGGACCTCGCGGGCACTGCAGGATTTTTAACCTTTAAAGCGGAATGTGTTACCAATGGTTTGCTTGGTGACTGTGGTCCCAGCTGCCTGGAGATCATTAGCAAGTTCCCCCCGTGTAGTTTTAGACTGATCTCTCACCTTCCTCATGATCAAGGATACCCCACGAGGTGAGATTTTGCATGGTGCCCCAGATCAATGTCTATTGACAGTCATTTTGTATTTCTTTCATTTTCTTACAATTGCACCAACAGTTGTCTCCTTCTCACCCAGAGTCTTACTTATCGTTTTGTAGCCCATTCCAGCTTTGTGCAGGTCTATGATCTTGTCCCCGACATCCTTAGAAAGCTCTTTGGTCTTGCCCATGTGGTAGAGGTTAGAGTCTGACTGATTAATGGAGTCTGTGGACAAGAGTCTTTTATACAGGTGACTATGTAAGACAGCTGTCTTTACTGCAGGTAATGAGTTGATTAGGAGCGTCTAACTGGTCTGTAGCAGCCAGAACTCATAATGGTTTTTAGGGGATGAAATACTTATTTCTCACTGCAAAATGCAAAAAAAATTATCTAATTTATACAATGTGATTTTCTTGATTTTTTTGGGCAGGGATATTCTATCTCTCAATGTTAAAATTACCCTTAAAATTATAGACTGTTCATGTCTTTGTCAGTGGGCAAACTTAGAAAAACAGCAGGGGATCAAATATTTATTTTCCCCAGTGTGTGTGTGTGTGTGTGTGTGTGTGTGTGTGTGTGTGTGGGCAGGTGTTTGTGTGTGTGGGCAGGTGTGTATGTGTGTGGGCAGGTGTGTGTATGTGTGTGTGTGTGTGTGTGGGCAAGTGTGTGTGTGTGTGGGCAGGTGTTTGTGTGTGTGTGTGGGCAGGTGTGTATGTGTGTGTGTGTGGGCAGGTGTGTGTATGTGTGTGTGTGTGGGCAGGTGTGTGTGTGTGGGCAGGTGTGTTTGTGTGTGGGCAGGTGTGTTTGTGTGGGCAGGTGTGTGTGTGTGTGGGCAGGTGTGTATGTGTGTGGGCAGGTGTATGTGTGTGTGGGGGGGGCAGGTGTGTGTGTGTGTCTGTGTGGGCAGATGTGTGTGTGTGTCTGTGTGGGCAGGTTGTGTGTGTGTCTGTGTCTGTGTGGGCAGCTGTGTGTGTGTGTATATGTGTGTGTGTGTGTGGGCAGGTGTGTGTGTGTGTGTATATGTGTGTGTGTGGGCAGGTGTGTGTGTGTGTGTATATGTGTGTGTGTGGGCAGGTGTGTGTGTGTGTGTGTGTGGGCAGGTGTGTGTATATGTGTGTGTGTGTGTGTGTGTGGGCAGGTTAGAAAGTCTTGCCCTGTTGAACACTACACCTGACTTGAGGCCACCACCTCTTGGTTGTCCAATGTTCTTGCTTCTCTAGGGCTCTTCTCAGATATTCATTATACCAGCTCCCCAGAATACCAAAGTTAGGGTGGGTGACCGCGAGCCCTGGTGGTGGTCATAACTGCGGCCACCCAGGGGCAATACTCCATAACAACAATCCCCTGAGGTGGTGTAGGATGTAAGGACCTATTCACACTACATTCAGCGCTGCATTCAGATCTTTACACAAGGCTTACAACTGAATCCCTGAAATTCAGGATTGTGCTGTCTGAAATGAGACATCTGAAAGCAGAGAAAATGGAGCCTAAAGATTCAGACTTTAGCCTCGGTTTGCCTTTGTTCAAATCAATGGCTATGTCAAGGCACATCTGAATGCCATTTTTCAGGGATTTAGATAGAAGCCTGGAAAGAGGAGATGAATGCATTGCAAAATTCAGTGTGAATAGGCCCTTATATCTGGAGTCTTGATATTGATGCCACAAGCATTTTACTTGTTTTTAACTTAAAAAAAAATACACACACACTATACATACACACACACACTACACACACACACACACACTATACATACACACACACTATACATACACACACATTATACACACACACACTATACATACACACACATTATACACACACACACACACACTATACATACACACACACTACACATACACACACATTATACACACACACACTATACATACACACACACAAATGTGTGTGTGGGCAGGTGTGTGTGTGTGGGCAGGTGTGTGTGTGTGTGGGCAGGTGTGTGTGTGTGATGTCTGTCTGTTTGTGTGTGTGTTTGTGTGGGCAGATTTCATTGTGTGATGTCTGTTTGTATGTATTTTTGTGTTTCAAATGTGTTTATGCGTGTCTGTATATGTTTGTGTGTGTGTATGACTGCATGCGGCCTACTGCTGAGTATAGTTGGCGCCGTGCGGCCTCCTGATGTCTCTGGGGGGGCTCCGTGCGGCCTCCTGCTATGTATAGATGGCTACGTGCGGCTCCCCGCTGTGTATAGATGGCTACGTGCGCCCCCCCCGCTGTTTATAGACGGCGCCGTGCGGCCCCCCGCTGTGTATAGATGGCTACGTGCGCCCCCCGCTGTGTATAGATAGCTATGTGCGGCCCCCCGCTGAGTATAGATGTCGCCGTGCGGCCTCCTGCTGTGTATAGATGGCTATGTGCGCCCCCCGCTGTGTATAGATAGCTATGTGCGGCCCCCCGCTGAGTATAGATGTCGCCGTGCGGCCTCCTGCTGTGTATAGATGGCTAAGTGCGCCCCCCGCTGTGTATAGATGGCTACGTGCGGCCCCCCGCTGAGTATAGATGTCGCCGTGCGGCCTCCTGCTGTGTATAGATGGCTACGTGCGGTCTCCCGCTGAGTATAGATGGCGCTGTGCGGCCTCCTGCTGTCTCTGGGGGGAGCGCCGTGCGGCATCTATACTCAGCAGGAGGCCGCACGTAGCCATCTATACACGTATACTCAGCAGGAGGCCGCACGTAGCCATCTATACGGTGCCATCTATACACAGCGGGAGGCCGCACGGCGCCATCTATACACAGCGGGAGGCCGCACGGCGCCATCTATACACAGCGGGAGGCCGCACGGCGCCATCTATACACAGCGGGAGTCTCAGTGCTTTGCAAGAGCAGTCAATAAATTCTGCTTGACTAATTCTGAGCACCATAAAGTCTGGTTCGCTTCTAACCTGCTGTCTTCATTTTCAGCTTGCTGAATTCTAACTCATTTACTGTCATTCGAGACGATGCCTTTGCTGGTCTCTTTCACCTTGAATACCTGTAAGTGCTCCACTTAATGTCATATTTTTGATTCTGTTCTTCTTCATCTTTTGGCATGTGCAATTGTATGAGCAAGTATTCATATGAATTTATGACCTACTTAAACCTTTGAGGACCTTAAATTTTATTCAATCAAGTTTTTTTCCAGTTTAAAACTATGGAACATATATGTGCCTTGGTCCTCAAAGGGTTTTTAAAGGGGCTGCAAACATAAATACGAAAAAAATAATTCAATTAGTGCTTTATGTGTTCATTTAATTTTTATTTGAAGTCCATTTTTTTTATATACCTTGAAATTAAGCCCTACCCCGTGGAATGAAGCCCTACCTACATGACATCTGAGAGCTACATGGATCCCGCTTGTGTGGTGCCTGTCCGTCACTACTATTCAGTTTTAGGGTCCACTCACTAAGCCATATATTCTCTCATGCAAGAGAATAGGGCCAATTATGCTAATGACACTGGGCTCAAACTCTGTCAGAGCTTCAACTGAGTGTGATCCGATTCTCTCGCAGCACAGATATGGAGAAGATGGAGAACTTAATTTCTCCATCTTCTCCATAGTCTCTGTGAGTGTTCATCGGACTGCACTTGGATGACATCCGAGTGCAGTCCAATGTTTTACGTGCACCCATAGACTTGTATGGGTGCACATGGTCCGAATATCGAATGAGATTATTTTCTCATGCCAATAATCGCACTGTCCCATAGTATAACATAGGGCCGAGTCCTATCCGATAAAACATCACATAGCATTCGGCCGTGTTATACGACAGTGTGAGCGAGCCCTTAGAGTCAAGGAATATTTACATGCAAATGATGATATTACTCTCCAAGTGTATATTTTTTTAGGCGAGTTCATAGTAAATGCTTTGCATTTTTGACATGTGATCAACTAAAGAACAAGAAAGATTTAGGACCTCGCCTATAGAGAAACGGAAAATAGTTTGGAGGACTTGCATGTCCTTTTTTATTTATTATGAGAAAATCATAAAAGATCCCGTTTTTTAACCATGCTGTGACTTTCTGCTGAGGGAGAGGGAGAGAGCTGCCCTATTCAGAGTCTGTAATAAGACCTGCTGACAAAAGTGTTGAAGATACAGTCTAATGTGAATTAACAATGAAAAAAAGTTAATTTAACAAATGGCTTGTATTTTTTTTAATACAAACTTTTTTGTCTTTACAGCTCCTTTAAAGGGAATCTGTCATCAGGTTTTTGCCACCTAATCTGAGAGCAGCATAATGTAGGGTTAGAGGCACTGATTCCAGTAATGTGTCACTTACTGGGCTGCTTAGTGTTGTTTTGATAAAATCATTGATTTGTCAGAAGGTAATTATCACTAGATGACTAGTAAGTTCTGTAGGACCCCACCCCCATCACTGATCAGTAGATTTCTGTGTACAATGAGCATGGGCAGAAAGCTGCCAATCAGTGGTGTGGGTGGGGCTATACAGAGCGCAGCATTCAGAGAGCTGCTAGATCTGCAGCAGATAAAACGGTGATTTTCTCAAAATGGCAACAAGTAGCTGAAAAAGTGACACATCGCTGGAATCAGGGTATCTGCCCCAATATTGTGCTGCTCTCAGATGAGGCAGCACAATTAATATTATGCCAAATTAATTTCCCGTGAACTATCACATGATCTATCACAGGGGATCATGTGACATGTCACGTGATAAATCAGCTGTGTGGAGGGGGCCCGCGCCTTCTAAACTGCCCGGGGCCCTTGCTACTCTTAATCCACCTCTGCCTATATCCCCGGAGCGGCCTGGCTGCCCCAGTATGCCGGCGAGTCGCATACCTTGGGCGACTTTAAAGAAAGGCTGTATAGACTGTTCAAAGTTTATCCCCTGACAGAAGAACAGAAGGTAAGCATACTGATAGGGCAGTTAACTGGTGCGGCCCAGCGGGAGGTAAAGTCTTGGACAGCTGAGGAGAAAAGGACTGTAAGGGGGGTTCTGACCCGTCTACGGGACACCTTTGATACCCGTACCTCAGCAGAAATCAAAATGCGGTTCTATGGATGTAAGCAGCGAGCTCAAGATAGCATCCGAGATTATGCCCTAAATTTACAGGAAGCCTTGGGGGCAATTAAGCAAGCTGACCCTGGCAGCGTGCAGGATACAGATAAACTATTGACTGACCAGTTCATAGAAGGTCTGCTGTCCAGCGCCCACAGAACCCAGCTGCGCCTCATGGCCCTACAGAACCCCGATTTGACTTTTGCACAGTTCAAAGATAGGGCCATCCGGGTGCTCCGAGAACCTGCACCGGGTGGCGCTGTAGCTTCCCGGCGCCCTGCCATCCCTTACCACCAGGGGGCGGCGCCCTATCCCGCAGACCTTGTGGGGGCTGATGCGCAGGCCCTAAATCCATCCCCGCCTGCAAACCTGCACCATCAGGTCCAAGAACTAACAAAGAGTTTAGCTGCATTGACCAGGACCATACAGTCGTTACAAATGGACCCGTCAGGACCAATCAAGCTGGTTTCCAGTCCGGAGGATGTCCCGTGGCGTCGACGGAGGAGGATCCCGTCGTTCAGAGGGAGGCCCGCCGATCATTACACTGAGGATGGACAGCCGACTTGCCGCTGTTGCAGCTAGCCGGGACACGTAGCCAGGTACTGTACTTTAAATGGGTCCGACCTGGGGCAAAGGGCCAACCCCCAGGCATAAGGTCATCAGGCCCATCTAATTGGCGTGATAAGTACGTAGGGGGACGCCCGGTTTTACCCGTAGTGCTGGACGGTATCCCCATAAGTGCACTGCTGGACACCGGGTCCCAAGTGACTACCATCCCCTATGTACTTTTCAAGCAGTACTGGAGTGACACTGATATAACTCGTTATCCAGACGATGACTTGAGCATCATCGCCAGCAATGGTCAACCCGTGCCGCAGGTGGGGTTCAGAGAGATGACCATTAAGATTGGTAAACTTGAACTGCCGGCACAGGGAGTGATCATTGTGGACATTGACCGTCGAGAAAGTCACCCTAAAATAACCTTGGGTACTAATGTGATTGAAAATTGTCTTTCAGAAGTAATTGTAATTTTGCAGCAGGTGGCGATGAATGCAAGCTCCAGCCAACAGAGGGTCCTCCAGAAGGAGATAAGAGCCCTGATGAGATGGCAACAGGTAGAACTGTCTGGTGGTGAGATCGGTAGCGTGAGGATGAGCGACCCGTTCCCCATTGCCATGCCCCCCAAAAGTGAAATGATCTGGTGTCGGACTGCAATCGGGTTAAGAGGGAGAGACTACCAAGCCATGGTAGAACCCGTGTACTCAGACAGCAGGCCCACCATTTTGACAGCCCGGGGGGTGGTCGATGTCCGCCATGGAAGGGTGCCCGTCCGGATCTTAAACTTTGGGGAAAGGGAAGTACACTTGCCCCGGTACGCTACACTAGCCAAATTGTATACTGTTGAACACAATGCTGTCAGGGCCATGGAACCCTTGCCTCCATCTCCCCAGGCGGAGGGTAATGGTTCCCAGAAACCCAAGGAGGACTGGTGCCAGAAACTCCACGTGGGTGCTGACTCCACTCCCTTGCACCAAAAACTTGGAGTCTATCGGGTGGTTCAAGAGTACGAGAGAATCTTTAGTAAGCACCCGCTAGACTTTGGCAGAGTGAAAGGGGTAGAACACCACATCCCCACGGGGAGCCACCCACCAATAAAAGAAAGATACAGACCTGTACCACCCCGCACGCTATCAGAACGCAAAGGGCATGCTGAGAGAAATGAAGGAAGCCGGGGTCATTAGAGACAGTTGTAGCCCCTGGGCAGCCCCCTTGGTTCTGGTAAAAAAGAAAGACTGTACTATGAGAATGTGCGTGGACTATAGAGAAGTCAATCGTATCACCCATAAAGACGCATACCCGTTGCCTAGAATAGAGGAGTCTTTGGTCGCACTAAAATCAGCTAATTTCTTCTCTACTTTGGACCTTACTAGTGGGTACTGGCAGGTTCCTGTGGCAGAGGCTGATAAGGAGAAGACCACCTTCACCACCCTGATGGGATTAAGTAAATTCAACTATATGCCGTTCGGGCTCTGCAACGCACCCGGGACCTTCCAGAGGCTGATGGAATGCTGTCTAGGGCACCGAAACTTTGAGACGGTCCTACTTTACCTGGACGACGTGATTGTCTATTCGAAGACTTACGAGGACCATCTAAAGCACCTGGCCGAGGTGTTCGAGGCCCTGGCAGGCTTTGGCATGAAAGTGAAACCCTCCAAGTGCCATCTGTTAAAGCCGAAGGTACAGTACCTGGGACACGTGGTGAGTGCAGAAGGAGTAGCCCCCGACCCTGACAAAATCATGGCAATAAAGAACAGGCCAAGCCCCTCTAACATAAAAGAAGTGAGGCAGTTCGTCGGGTTGGTAGGCTACTACCGAAGGTTCATCCCCAGGTTCACCAAGATGGCAGCCCCTATGCAGGACCTCCTTATAGGACAATCTAAGACCAGAAGCCAAAAGCCACCCTTCAAGTGGGACAAGCCGGAAGAGGAGTCCTTCCGCCAGCTGAAGATGGCCCTCACGGGGGATGAGATCCTGGCATACCCTGATTATGGCCAGCCTTTTATCCTCCACACAGACGCCAGTAATGTGGGGCTGGGAGCCGTACTGTCACCGAACCAACAGGACAGAGAAAGGGTGATCGCGTACGACAGCCGAGAGAAACCCGGAGAATTACAGCTCCTTTAAGCTGGAGTCCTTGGCAGTGGTGTGGGCCGTAACAGAACGTTTCAAGCATTACCTGGCCTCTGTGAAGTTCACTGTGTACACGGACAACAATCCGTAGACACATCTGGACAATGCGAGACTTGGTGCCCTAGAGCAGCGGTGGATGGCCCGGCTAGCAAACTATGACTTCACCATCAAGTACCGGGCAGGCCGAGCCAATGCCAATGCAGATGCCCTATCGAGAATGCCCCACTTGCCCGATGAGGGAGAAGATCCAGATGAGTTGGAGGAAATAGAGCTCCCTGCATTCCACCGGTACGGAAGGAAGGACGGTACCAGCCAGAAGATGCCCTTGATGCCCATCGTCACCAGGCAGCCTCTTGAGCTGGTAGCTCTGGACCATGTGAAACTGGCTCCAAGCCGGTCGGGCTACGTCTATGCCCTGACAATAGTGGACCACTATTCCCGGTTCCTGGTGGTGGTTCCTGTTAAAGACTTGACAGCCCAAACAGCGGCCAGAGCCTTCCAACAACACTTCTGCCATCCACACGGGTATCCGGAACAGGTCTTGACAGATCAAGGTCCAGCGTTTGAGGCTGAAATCTTCCAGGAGTTCTGCAACCTCTACGGCTGTAAGAAGATTCGGACAACATCTTACCACCCACAAACCAACGGGCTATGTGAGAAAATGAATAATATCGTCATTGATCTCCTCAAAACGTTGCCCCTGGAAGAATGCAGCCTGTGGCCGGAGAAGCTGCCAGACCTGATAGACTTATACAACCATATCCCGGTGAATGCTACAAATTGCACCCCGGCTTACCTGATGAGGGCAAGACCAGGTAAGCTGCCGATAGACCTGGAGATGGGAGTCCTCCCCACCTCCCCAGACGCGGACTGGGATACGGAACGGCGGCTACAGTACAAGAAGGTACAGGAGAATGTGGAGAGGAGTCTGGCTCAAGCGAGAGAAAAGCAAGAGAGGCTCTTCAACCAACACGCCCCTGCTGGTCCCCTGGAACCTGGTGAGCAGGTCCTGAAGCGGAAGAGAAGGCTTCACAAGCTAGATGACCAGTTGGAGAGCGACCCGTACACAGTACTGCAGTCCAACCACAACAACCCGAAGGTATGTGTAATTGCCAAGGATGGAGGAGAAACCACTAGCACCGTCTCCAGAGACCACCTAAAAAGGTGCCCCAAGCAACTACAGAGTGCAGGAGAAGATCAAGATGACCTTGAACCCGCAGAAGACAAGAAAGAAATGATCAGCACAGTTCTTGGAGAGTTCCCCCGGTCCTGGACTCGGATAAATGATGCAATAGTGGTACCCGTCCTACACTTCCTTCAACCAACCCAGCAGGAACCTACAGGAGAGCAGGAGGAATCAGAAGACCAAGCAGCCCTAGAGGCAGAAGAACCTATGCCAGCAGCCCAGGAGAGTCAACCCTCTGCTGACAGTGAGCCTGCCATACCTGCGGTAAGCCAAAGGACCCGCAGATAGCTGCCTGCACTGCCTGTAAACCCAGCTAGTAGCTGTACCCTGAATGCTAGTGGGGAAAGTCAGGTTAGACCACCACCAGACAGTGGGTTACGCAGGTCAACCCGGAGCACTAGGGGGCAAATACCAGCTCGCTGGAAGATCTAAATGCTGTATATTGTAAATGTTTTATGTTTGTTGCCTGGTTGCTAATTATGTTTTTCCAGTCTTTCTAGTTCATGGACTAACAGGTTATGGACGCTGAATAACCGGAACTGTCTTGTAGATAGTTGCACTTGGTGCCCTCTTTCGAAGATGGCCACGGAAGAAAAATCTGTCCGGTGTGGCCTCCTTGTGGCCCAAAGTAGAGAGCTCAGCCTTGTCGCCACGCCCAAGGCGAGGAACTTGGGGTTTATGGAAACGGGTCCCCACACCGTGGAAAACTTCACACCTTGTTGGGTGACATGGACACCCGTCACGGAAGCGCCGTGACCTCAAGGACAAAATATACTTGTATATATGTTATGTTGTCATTTATACCCTGCATTTGTGTTTCCTGTTTAGTCCGGAGTAATAAATTTTACTAGGGGAGAATGTGTCACCCCAGGCCTGGATGCCACAAACAATAATCTGTGTCTGAGAGCAGGAGGGAGGTCCCCTGGTTAGGGACAATTAGCATACAGCACCTCCTGTCCCAGGCCAGCAGGGGGAGCTGGCTGCCCCTATAAAAGCTGGAACTGGGGGCAGGGTTAGAGAGAACTGGAAGACCTAGCTCAGGAGTGAGACTAGTCCCAGAGAAGGAGGGACAGTTCAGCTGTAGCTGAGGAGTCCGTGAGGCAGAGGAGAAACTGCAAGCCAGGGACAGAGGTGACGAGAGCCGGTCCTGGAAGAGAACCAATCTACCAGGCATTGGGGTCCGGGGCTGTCAGGGTTACAAGCCCAGCAGCAGAGAACCAACCTGCGAGGGATTTCAGGTCCCTTGGCCTAAGAAGCCTGGAGGCTCCGCCACACAGAGGGACCAGTACAGCGAGGAGCAAGCAACAGGTACCCAAGGCCCTAGTCGCATGCCATACAGGCGAGAAGTACACGGCCAGCTCAGAGACGTGGGCTATTACACCACGAAAAGGAGGATAGTCAGAAAGAGCATAGAGAGAACGGTAGGCCTACACACTCACCCTGACCAGTGGGGCTCGCCCGAATGCTCTCAGACACCCAGGCCCATTCCTAACCGGTACTGTTGGGTCATTAATAATATCTACAATAAAGACCCTGAACTGTTTGAAGCGGACTCTGAACTCTCACTATTGCGGCCTGCACTATCACCCCCAACATCCACCTACACTGCCCTGAGGCTACACTCTTCCCGTGGGGAGTTATCCTACACCTGTGCTGCACACCAACACCAGCCTCAGCAGTCTGCCTCGCAGCGGCGTTTATCCCTGACCGCAATCCACGGGTGGCGTAGTCGGACATTCAAAACACTGATAAATAGACTGCCACCATTTGGTCTGACCACCCTGAGCCACGGGATCGGGTTGCCACTACTACCCCCATCAGCACCGTACACTAGAAGGCCCGGTTCCGTGTACCCCACGGCCCAGGGGGCGAGTCATGTGCATCAAATTATACATACACATATGGGGCAGTGGGGCTTCATACTATATACAGGTGCTTCTCACAAAATTAGAATATCATCAAAAGTTAGTTTATTTCAGTTCTTCAATGCAAAAAGTGAAACTCCTATATTATATAGAGTCATTACACACAGAGTGATCTATTATATAGAGTCATTACACAGAGGGATCTATTATATAGAGTCATTACACACAGAGTGATCTATTATATAGAGTCATTACACAGAGGGATCTATTATATAGAGTCATTACACACAGAGGGATCTATTATATAGAGTCATTACACACAGAGGGATCTATTATATAGAGTCATTACACACAGAGGGATCTATTATATAGACTCATTACACACAGAGGGATCTATTATATAGAGTCATTACACACAGAGGGATCTATTATATAGAGTCATTACACACAGAGGGATCTATTATATAGAGTCATTACACACGGAGGGATCTATTATATAGAGTCATTACACACAGAGGGATCTATTATATAGAGTCATTACACACAGAGGGATCTATTATGTAGAGTCATTACACACAGAGGGATCTATTTTAAGTGTTTATTTCTGTTAATGTTGATGATTATGGCTTACAGCCAATGAAAACACAAACGTCATTATCTCAGTAAATTAGAATACTTCATAACAACAGCTTGAAAAATGTTTTTAAAATCAGAAAAGTTGGCCTACTGAAATGTATGTATAGTAAATGCCCTCAATAGTTGTTCGGGCTCCTCGTGCATCAATTACTGCATCAATGCGGCAATGTGGCATGGAGGGATCAGCCTGTGGCACTGCTGAGGTGTTATGGAAACCCAGGTGGCTTTGATAGCAGCCTTCAGCTCATCTGTATTGTGGGGTCTGGGGTCTCATCTTCCTCTTGACAATACCCCATAGATTCTCTATAATAGATTCTCTATGGGGTTAAGGTCAGGCGAGTTTGCTGCCAATCAAGCACAGTGATACTGTTGTGTGTAAACCAGGTATTGGTACTTTTGGCAGTGTGGACAGGGGCCAAGTCCTGCTGGAGAATGACATTTCCATCTCCATAAAGCTTGTGGGCAGAGGGAAGCATGAAGTGCTGTAAAATGTCCTGGTAGACAGCTGCGCTGACTTTGGTCTTCATAAAACATAGTGGACCTACACCAGCAGATGACATGGCCCCCCAAACCATCACTGATTGTGGAAACTTCACACTAGACCTCCAGCAGCTTGGATTGTGGCCTCTCCACTCTTCCTCCAGACTCTGGGACCTTGATTTCCAAATGAAATGCAAAATTTACTTTTCATCTGAACACAACACCTTGGGCCACTGAGCATCAGTCCAGGTCTTTTTCTCTTTGGCCCAGGTAAGACGCTTCTGGCGTTGTCTATTGGTCATGAGGGGCTTGACACAAGCAATGCGACACTTGTAGCCCATGTCCTGGATACGTCTGTGTGTGGTGGCTCTTGAAGCAATGACTCCAGCAGCAGTCCACTCCTTGTGAATCTCCCCCAAATTTTTGAATGGCCTTTTCTTAGCAATCCTTTCAAGGCTGCGGTTATCCCAGTTGCTTGTGCACCTTTTTCTACCACACTTTTTCCTTCCACGTCCATTAATATGCTCGGATACAGCACTCTGTGAACAGCTGCTTCTTTAGCAATGACCTTTTGTGGCTTACCCTCCTTGAGGAGTGTGTCAATGACTGCCTTCTGGACATCTGTCAAGTCAGCAGTCTTGCCCATGATTGTGGAGCCTACTGAAACTGACTAAGGGACCTTTTTAAATGCTTAGGAAGCCTTTCCAGGTGTTTCTTGTTAATTCTAATTTACTGAGATAATGACTTTTGTGTTTTCATTGGCTGTAAGCCATAATCATCAACATTAGCAGAAATAAACACTTAAAACAGATCACTCTGTTTGTAATGACTCTGTATAATATATGAGTTTCACTTTTTGGATTTAAGAACTGAAATAAATTCACTTTTTGATGATATTCTAATTTTCTGAGAAGCACCTGTATGTAGCAGTGCGGCAATTATACTATATACAGTCAGGAGTATAAGTACTTGATACACTGATAATTTCGAAAGTTTTTCCACCTACAAAGAATGAAGAGGTCTGTTTTGTTCTACTTAACTGCTGCAACTTGGACCTTTAACAGGATTTATATTTCACCTATGAGAAAGCATACTATGTGTATTTGGCAGATTAACTCAGGCTTGTTTATGATAAACTGAATACATGGATTGGAGTCCTATTTGTATACAGAATATTGACTATTAATGCTGGCAGAGTAAGTCTTAGGCTATATTCACACTAGGTGTTTTTTTCTGCAGCAAAACATAATCTCTTGGCAGGAAAGAAGTAGCGTCAAAAACGCAGGTTTTGGTGTGTTTTTTTGCAGTGGCTCTTGGTGCATTTTTGGTGCGTTTTTCAGGATCCCAAAGTTCAGCTTTGCTTCCACCATAGACACATGAGAACAGGTCACCATTGCAAGACATATGTTCATGAAAAAGTACACATTACAAATGTAACAGGGGGCGGGTGGGGGGTGAATTGGTCTGGAATGGTTTATCTAAGACCCTGGCAGTGCATTGAATTTGTAGGACACTATTTACTTTCACATTATGGTTTGCCATTGAGTTGCTCAGGCATTGTTCATTTTCACACCTCCCTGGGCCACACGTGTTGTTCAATCTCACACCTAGCTCAACCAATGTTTACTTTGTAGGCATCACTAATTTAATTAAACTGTAATAATCCAAGCTGCTATCTCAGGTGACCAAGACAAGATGGTTTAAACTTGGGAAAATCACAAGAATAAATGTGTGTCACATACTTGCTTTTTTCACTAAAAACGCAGCAAAATGTTCACACTAGGCTTTTTTTCAGCATTTTTTTCCACCACCCTTTTTTTTAATGGGTGAAAAACGCTGAAACAAGTGACATACTCTATTGCAAAAAGCCATGGAAAGCACAAAATACTGAGGACAAATAAGCAAGCTTTGTGCATGAGATTTCGGAAATCTCATAGACTTTGTTGGTACTGTAAAACGCAGCTGAAAATTTGCATAAAAAAGCCCGCTAAAAAAACGTCTAGTGTGAATATAGGCTTGTATAACGGTTCGCCAATGAGTTAGGATATATGACCACGATGCAGAAATGCTGCGGATTTTTCCTAAGCGTTTCTGCATCTCCCTGGGTTGTCAAGCGCTTTGCCAAGTGATTTTAGCATCACTTGGAAAAGTGCTTGACAACTTGGTCACACTATATAATTCCATGCAACCGGCATGGATTTATATAGTGTGACCAAGTTACCATGCTGCAAATGCAGCATCAATAATGAAAAAAAAGAATAATAATGGTGAAAAATAAAAAAAAAACATTATACTCATCTTCCGATGGTCCTCGATCTCCTTCTCCGGTGCGTCCGCTGTCTTTGGCGGATCACGGTGCTGTAAAAGGACCTTTCATGACGTCATTTAGTCATGTGACAGGTCACGCAACCGCCGATGTCAGCGGTCACGTGACCTGTCACATGACTAAATGGCATCATGGAAGGTCCTTTTACCACCGCGAGCAGCCGAAGAGCCAGCAGCACCGCCGGGAGCAGACAGGGGCCATCAGAAGGTAAGTATATGTTTATTTTTTATTTTAATTCTATTTTAACTACAGGTACTATGGTACCCGGGTCTGGAGGAGAGTCTCTTCATCTCCAGACCCGGGTACCATCCACGCATTGAGTCGCATAATATCCACATGTGTATTTGTAGTCATGCGGATGTTATGCGTTCCAATGCAAGTCAATGGCGGCTAAATCGCAGCGACTCTGCAAAATTAAAGGACGTGCTGCGGATTTTTCCGCAATGATAATCCGCAGCGGAAATCTCCGCGGCATGTGCACAGCACATGCGGATTATCATTGGGGACCATTGCAGACCTATCACCAAGCGTTTTTTAAGTGTTTCCGCAGCGAAAGTTACGCTGCAGAAACGCCTAAAAAACGCATAGTGGGCACACAGCCTTAAAAGTTCTATGGTGAAGAAAAACACGTGAGATAATAAATGCGAAATATACAATATTTCCCATAATATGACTGAGGATATCTTTAGGGTGTATTCACTGTTTTTTCTTCTGCAGCAATAAATGCTGTGTTTTACAGCACCATCTTAGTGAATGACATTTCTGAAATCTCATTCACATGCTGTTTTTTTTGCATTTTTTTAAAATCTGCAGCTTGTCAAATCTTTCAGAGGTTTTGCAGCATTTTTCACCCATTCAAATGAATGGAAAAAAAAACACAAGTAAAAACACCTGAATTTTAAGCTGCGTTTTTCCTGCCTCCTTTGATTTTTGAGGTAGAAAAAAAATGCTGCCAAAATACAACTTGTGAACACACCTTTATCCTGGTTGTGTTCTAATTGGATATAAAATAGAACGGCCATGATAACATGGGTAGTTAATTGTATGGTGTTTTCACTTTATATATTACCAGGCCGCATTCTATTTGCGCAGAGCTGCTCCGTGAAGATTCTATCACAAGATTCCGTGATGACATCACAGGTGATGGTGACATCACTGCTCACAGTCGCTATATATACAATGCACATAGGCTCACCCGTGCCTTTCTTGGCTCTATAGTGACTGATAGCACTTGCAGTTTTTCACTATGGCTGGAATTGTTTTGGACATTCCTCAGGTAAAAGCACTATTGATGATCCTTATGATCAATCGTCCTAACAGTGTGCTTCTACCACCCGATGGCGTCCTCAGCTTCACTCACCGGCTGGTGATGGAGCTAGTAAAGGATTGCCTGACCAAACACCGACAACGTCGTCTAACGTCAGACTATCTGACGGATTTACTTCAGAACATCAGGACATTACTACACCAGGTAAGTGGCGGACACTCTGCACAGAACATCTCAATATTAACAGATAATAATGGAGGGATAGAAGCTTTTTCTTCTAATATATCGTATTTTGCAGACCATAAGACGCACCAAAATTTTTTGGGAGGTAAATAGGAAAAACATTTATTATAATAAAATGGGGGTCTGTCTTATAGTCCGAATTTTCGGTTGCTTACTGAGGGGGGGTGGTGGCAGTGGAGCGAGGTCACAGGAGGCAGAGTCGCTGCTGCAGGAAGTCGGCAGTAGGAGTGGGGCGCTGCTGCGGGCTCCAAGCTGGGAGGAGCGGGGTGTCCAGAAGGTACGAGGCTGCGGGCCCTGGGCTTCAAGGAAATGTTAGCGGTAATTCAGGAGGGGAGGCCCTGCTCTGCTTATTGATTTCTCTGCAGTGGGCTTCAAGAAGTAGGCTGCTGGAGATGGCCAATACGCAGTTTGAGATCTCAGCTCCTCATTGAGCCGAGATCTAAATCTGCACATGCACTGCCTCCAGCGGCCATTTGCCTGAAGCCCACCGCCAGAAATTCAATGGGCAGAGCGGGGACTCCCCTCCTAAATCACCGCTAACATTTCCTTGAAGCCCAGGGCCCGCAGCCTCGCACCTCCTGGACACCCCGCTGGCCCGCAGGAGCGCCCCACTTCTACTGCTGGCTTCCTGCAGCAGTGACCCTACTTCCTGTGACCTCACTCCACCACAGCCACCCCCCTGGTAAGCTACATTCAGACAATTATTATTATTAATAATCTGTCTGATATGCTGGGGTGGAGAGTTCCAGAGTAGGGGGGATGCACGGGAGAAATCTTGTATGCGATTGTGGGAAGAGGAGATAAGAGGGGAGTAGAGAAGAAGATCTTGTGAGGATCGGAGGTTGCGTGCAGGTAAGTACCGGGAGACTAGGTCACAGATATATGGAGGAGACAGGTTGTGGGTGGCTTTGCATGCCAAGGTTAGGGTCTTGAACTGGAGTCTCTGGGTAATGTGTAGCCAGTGAAGGGATTGGCGGAGCGAGGGGAAAAGCCAGGGAATAGCGGGGGGACAGGTGGATTAGTCAGACAGCAGAGTTTAGGATAGATTGGAGGGGTGCGAGAGTGTTAGAAGGGAGGTCAAAATATTTGGAAAAAAAGGCATCTTATAGTCCAAAAAATACGGTAAAACACAACGAGTCCCCAAATACAGTATGTAGTCATTGTATCTGCAGACAGAGAACCGATGTCACATACAATTTCCGCCTCCATTCTGATCGCTCTCATCTCAAAATTCTCCTTTCCATTTTTCCTTCTTTATAGGCTGAAGAAAGATCTCAGACTGAAGATTTGGCTGTCTTTAAAGAACTGGCCGAAAAAGTCCTGTCTATACTAGAACGCTCATTGGAACGCCCGGTAAGGATCAATATTAATAGACGTATCTTAATCCACCGTATCTGAGGAGACTTTCTGAGAAAAGGTCTGAAGATGGCGCGGGATTTGTATCGTTACAATTGGTGCATCTGTAAATGTTGGTTTAGTCCTTCATGATTTATGTATTTGGTGATTTAGTGAAATCTTCCACATAGTAATTATATATATTATATCTATCAGGAAACAACAGGAGGCGACGCCAAATATGGGCAAAATGTGACCCCGAAAATCCCTGACCCTAATAGGAGTCAGCCGGAGCTGAACAGCGATCTGATTACAGGTGAGCGATCACCCGACCTTCTACAAGGAATGTCCAGATATTACAGAGGACGGAGGATAATGTTAGATTTACTCTCTACTCTGTGTAATGGGAACCTGGCAGCACATTGTTACATATAGAAGTAGTGGTGTGACGGTATAGGCCATTGTCCCCTAATAATAATTGTTTGTAGAAATCCAATGTGCCAGTCAGGAGAAATGTAAAGTAGACACCATATACAAATCAGAATGGAAGTGCGCTGGGGGCGTGAAAGAAGAAATCCAAGTGCAGTGACACGCCCCCAGTGCACTTCCAGGCTAATTTGCAAATCTCTCCTATGTTTCAGCTCTCTTACCATCACTCATATGTGCAGCGTGGGTGGGGGCTTCCTCATTCATGTGATGGAGGGTCCATTCTGCAGTGCTATAGCAAGTAACATGAAATAAATTAAATTTAAATTGCATTACTGCTCTAGAAAATGGGAAAAAACTAAGATACTGAGCACATAATTTGGCCAATTCATGAATGCCCAGCAGCCAATGACAAGGCGATCTTTTTGTTGGAATCCTCTCCTAATGTGAATCCTCTCCTAGGCTGAAGCCTACATTTATATGGGTAGGTAGGATCCTGTTGTAATTAAAACCACCCCGGGCTGATGGGTGGAGATAGGTTCCCAGCAAAAAAGGTCGCCTTGCCGTGACTGCTGGGCATGCATCGAGCAAAAGAAGGTCGCCTTGCCGTGGCTGCTAGGCATGCACCCAGCAAAACAAGGTCGCCTTGTCGTGACTGCTGGGCATGCACCCAGCAAAAGAAGGTCGCCTTGTCGTGACTCCTGGGCATGCACCCAGCAAAAGAAGGTCGTCTTGCCGTGACTGCTGGGCGTGCACCCAGCAAAAAAAAAGGTCACCTTGCCGTGGCTACTTGGCATGCACCCAGAAAAAGAAGGTCGCCTTGCCGTGGCTGCTGGCCATGCATGAATTGGCCAAATTATGCGCTAAGTATCTTCCTTTTATCCTATTTTATACAGCAGTAATGCAATTCAAATTTCATTTATTTCATGTTTACATGCTATAGCGTTACAGAGTGCAACTTTGTTAGTTATGTATTTGGATGGCTACTCTTAGTATGCACCTGTTCACACCCATTTTCTTTTCGGAAGTGATGGTCAGTCTTTTGTTATTTATGAAGGGGTTCCTCCATCATTTACATGACATTTATCTATGGATTCCCCGTATATTCTCATATTTAGAATCCCCATATAACGAGTATTAATCCCATTTACAGACATCTTGTCATTTCTCCGTTTTATTGCTGTATTATCTATGTAGGAATAATATCCTCTAATACATTTCATTTCTTCATCATTATTTTAGAAACAACTGAGCTGTCGAATCCTAACAATGGAATTAGTGAGATCCCGGAGATCCAAGAATCCGTAAGTATCATAGAGGGGGATGCGTGTGTGTCATCAGATCATGGGGTGTGAATGACTTGTCCAGTATTATCCCCCATACAACCATGGTACGTCTCTATTCTAAGTGTAGATGACCCTATGGTGTTAATTACATGTGAATTACAGGGAATCTGTCACCAGGTTTATGCTATTTGGTCTGAGAGAATCATGATGCAGGGACAGAGACCCTGATTCCATGTGTTGATTACTTTACTCGGTGGAGCAGTTGTGATAAAATCACTATTTTTTTCTGCTGCAGAGCTCTGAATGCTGAGTCTTGTATAACCCCGCCCACACCATTGATTGGCAGCTTTCTGTGTACACTGTGCATAGGCAGAAAGCTGCTAATCAGTGGTGGAGGCAGGGGTACAGAGCAATAGGACTACCTGGCTAGACAGATAGTCTTCTAGTGATAATCTACTGATTTTATTGAAACAGCCACACACAGCCTAGTAAGTAACACATCACTGGAATCAGGGTCTCTGCCCCTACATCATGGTGCTTTCAGAATACATAGCAAACACCTGGTGACAGATTACCTGTAAGTCCTCCTCTGTGTGATCTCCCACATTATCCAGAATGTTATAGTAATGTATGATGACCGTTGCAGGGCGGCTCCAGTATTTTGTGGGCCCTGGGCGAAAGAGTCTCAGTGGCCCCTTTAACACATACCACGATTCATGATGCACAGATACCGCAGATAAATATATATACATATATGTATATATATATATATATATATATATATATATATATATATATATATATATATATATATATAGTACAAGCCCGAAGATTTCACTTCTTACATTACATGAGCGATATCTATTGTAAATTCCACAATAACTCAGAAAGCGGCGAATCCTCACAGCTCACAGTGCAGACCGGACAGTAATGTCCTCCACACAGTATAATGGCACCACATAGTCCTCTATACCGTATTATGAGCTCCATATATTGCTCCATATAGAATAATGGACCCCATAAAATGCTCCACGCAGGCTGTGCCCCCATATAATGCCCCATGCAGGCTGTGACCCCACACATAATGCCCCATGCAGGCTGTGCCCCCCACATAATGCCCCATGCAGGCTTTGACCCCCCACATAATGCTCCATGCAGGCTGTGACCCTCACATAATGCCCCATGCAGGCTGTGCCCCCCACATAATGCCCCATGCAGGCTTTGACCCCCCACATAATGCCCCATGCAGGCTGTGCCCCCCCCCCACATAATGCCCCTTGCAGGATGTCCCCCTCCCACATAATGGCCCATGCAGGATGTCACCCCCCATATAATTCCCCATGCAGAATGTCCCTCCCACATAATGCCCCATGCAGGCTGTGCCCCCCACATAATGCCCCATGCAGGCTGTGCCCCCCCACATAATGGCCCATGCAGGATGTCACCCCCCATATAATTCCCCATGCAGGATGTCCCCTCCACATAATGCCCCATGCAGGATGTCCCACCCCACATAATGCCCCATGCAGGATGTCCCCCACACATAATGCCCCATGCAGGATATCCCCCCCACATAATGCCCCATGCAGGATGTCACCCCCCATATAATTTCCCATGCAGGATGTCCCCCCCCACATAATGCTCCATGCAGGATGTCCCACCCCACATAATGACCCATACAGGATGTCACCCCCCATATAATGCCCCATGCAGGATGTCACCCCCCCATATAATGCCCCATGTAGGATGTCACCTCTCACCCCATATATTGGCCCATGCAGGATGTCACCTCTCACCCCATATAATGCCCCATGCAGGATGTCACTTCTCCCCCCATATAATACCCCATGCAGGATGTCACTCCCCCCATATAATGCCCCATGCAGGATGTCACCCCCCATATAATGCCCCATGCAGAATGTCACCTCTCACCCCATATAAAGCCCTATGCTGGATGTCACGCCCCCCCCCCATATAATGACCCATGCAGGATGTCACTTCTCCCCCTCATATAATACCCCATGCAGGATGTCACCCCCCTATATAATGCCCCATGCAGGATGTCCCGCCCATATAATGCCTCATGTAGGATGTCACCTCTCACCCCATATAATGCCCCATGCAGGATGTCACTCCCCCCCATATAATGCCCCATGCAGGATGTCACTTCTCCCCCCCATATAATACCCCACGCAGGATGTCCCTACCTCCCCCCCATATAATGCCCCATACCTCCATACATAAAAAAAAAATCAAATGCTCACCTCACTGCTCACCAGCTGTGGAGAGGTAAGTATTGTGCCGGCCGTGGTCCTGGGCAAGCATTGAGGGGGGGGGGGGAGCAAGGCCCGCCTACTCAGGGCCCCGGCACTTGCCTGGGTGTGCTGGGTGCTAGCGCCAGGTCTGCCCAGCGTCCGGTTTGTATCCTCCCAACATCATATCAGTGTAAATCATCTGGGACATAATATGGGGGGAGAAGTTTTTGCATCTGTAACTTTTTTCTTGCATCTTCAATAAATCAGTATTATTTCTTATTCTTTTATAGAGCGTGATCGATTCATTGGTTCCGGCGAGAAAGCCGCATATGAGCGACTATGAAACTTCCAAACTCATCAGCAGTGGAAATTTTGGGTGAGATTTCTGTTGCCATAATCCACATTTCTCAGGGTTCCCTATGACAATGCTTCTGCCCCTGCACTCTGCCATTCAGTGTTATCATAGGGAAATTATGTGATCTGTAGCAAATCAAACTGCAAGGAAAGCGATTTAAATAATATAATTACATATAATATAATATAATATATAATATTATTACATTCGCCTGTGCTAGACCCTCATCTGTTCTTATGCTGCCTCCTCCACCTGAGCTTTTCTGCTCTCCACTCTGATCTTTGTTTTGATGGGGGGGCTCCATTATGAAGCTGATCAGAGAAGTTGGCTACACATGGTCACATGAAGGGTGACACCATATTGACGTCAATGACATCTACACCCTCCACCATGACCATGTGGGCCCAATCACTGGCCTCAGCAGCAGAAGAGAGCCCTGGAGCACATTCATTTTGGACCAATTTTATTTGCACTAAATTGTATTTGGTCAGTTATAGCGAATCTGCCCAAAGAGAATTTCAGTAGATTCTCGTATCTATAATGTGACCTGGGTGATGGCTCCGGCAGAAGTGGCATTGTGGAGACCTCCAATAGGTGATCTATGTAGTGCTATTTTATGTATTTCTAGATGTGGATTTATAGTGGCGGCCAGACTTCTAGTATTAAACATATGCAAATTGTCTCTTCTGAGAGGAAGCAAACTAGAACTCCACCTATAGGAAGTAGCAATCCTAAAAGTCAATATCGACCCTTTAACAAGCCTTGTCACATGACTTAGGATAATAGCCAAAACCAAAATCTCAATTTGCAGGAACTGTGTTCTGGGGTACTGCCCCTCTTCAGTGCAAAGTGTGAGATATGGTTTGACTGGGTGAGAGGTGTCTGACCGGTATCCAAGGGGTTGACATTTCTCCTTGCGGACATGAGGAGACTTTTAAGCCACAATGCTCCTCTGGGAAATAGGATTGCTACTTCCCATAGGTGGCACTAGGGTGCTAGTTCTCTTCCTCTCTGAAAAGAGACAATTTGCATATTTCCCAGAAGAGCATTGCAGCTTAAAAGTCTCCTCACCTTGACATGCTTAACATGGCTTTTTCCGCAAGGAGAAACGTTACCGCTTGGATCCCGGTCAGATGCCTCTTACCCAGCCAAACCATATCTCACACTTTGCACTGATGAGTGCTTGTACCCCAAAACATAGTGTCCGAAAATTGAGATTTTGGTTATGGCTATTATTCCATGTCATGTGATAAGGCTCGTTAAAGGGTCGATATTGACTTTTAGGATTACTACTTCCTATAGGTGGCACTAGAGTTCTAGTTCTCTTCCTCTCCGAAGAGACAATTTGCATATTTCCCAGAGGATCATTGAGGCTTAAAAGTCTCCTCACCTTGACAAGCTTAACATGTCACTCTCCGCAAGGAGAAATGTTACCAGGATACCAGTATTAAACATATAATGATTTCTATAGATGGATTATTAATAAGGATTTATTATAACCGATGGATTCTCCTTCTCTCCAGGGCCGTCTACTTAGTGCATCATAAAGACTCACACCAGACCTTTGCTATGAAGAAAATGGCTAAGCGGAACCTAAATACTGCACAGAGATTGGAATGGGCCTTTCTGGAGAGGGACATCTTAACATTTGCTGATTGTCCCTTTGTGGTCTCCATGCTCTGCTCCTTTCCAACTAGATCTCACCTGTGTATGGTCATGGAGTATGTAGGAGGTAAGACACATCTATTGTATTATATTCAGCCCATGTCTGCTTTCATCTTATCACTGCTCATATCATTAGGACATTGTTGGTTACATCCCCACAGAGCATTTACTATAGGTTATCTATTACCAAGATGCTCGTAAATTCATTGATCTTGGTGCAGGGGCGCTATGGGGCTCATCAGTCGGAGGGGGTCTGTCGACGCTCGGCAGTGGGCAGCATCCCTCCACCTGTCATCACAATTTCAGCGGTATTTGCTTCTTCAAGGAGGTGGGGTTGGTGGGGGCAAAAATACTGAGTAGGTGGCTAGTAGGGGCCAAAATACTGAAAGGGGGCCGTATGACTAGATATGGGGGGACTGTGAATGCTGAGTGGAGGTCATCATATTAAGTGGGGTGCTGTGGGGGTCCTCACTCTGTATGGAGGCCCCCATTCTGTGTGGGGACATCATACTGAGTGGGGAGTTATGCGGACCATTATATTGTGTGAGGGACTGTGGGAACCATTATCCTGAGTGGGAGGGTTGCTGTGGGTGCCATCACACCGAGTAGGGGGTTGTGGCTGGCCTCCTTCTAAGTGGTGGCTTCCTTAGGAGGATTCACTGTGGGGATACCATACTCATTGAGTGTGGGTGTGGGCATTTTTGGGAGCATCATACTCTAAAATGGCCATAAAAGTTGTATTGCTGGTGAGAACACCAAGCTGCTTCAACAGGGATATAAATATATTTCTTTTTTATTTTTTAGGGTGGGGGGCAATTACAACTTTTGATATGGGGTCTTGTGATTTCTATGTACGCCACTATCTGTGTGATCTCCCCAGGATGTTTCCGCTCACTGCTCATTATACATCATGGTTATCTGCTCGTGGTATATCATGGTCATCTGCTGTATAAACCCCTCACCGGTCATATTTCCTTTCTTCTATAGGTGGAGACTGTGGGACCCTTCTAAGCACCAGGGGTCCTTTCTCTGTCCCCATGGCCCGCTTGTACTTTGCAGAGGCGGTACTTGCCGTGGAATACCTGCATAGTTACGGTGTGGTGCACAGAGACCTGAAGCCGGAAAAGTAAGTACCCCCGTAGTATAATAAAGTGGGGAAAGTTGTCATTTATTATCATTCAGTCTGTGAGGCTAAAACCATCTTCTCTTTTGCAGCCTCCTGATTACATCTACTGGACATATTAAAGTTACCGATTTTGGGATTTCAAAACTTGGTCTAATGATACCGAAAACCAACACCTACAAGGAATTAGCAGTGGACATCTCCAGAGAGTTCCAGGACCGTGAGGTCAGCATCACCTACAAGAACTTAGCTTGTTATTTGCAAATCTCATCAGACTATTGTCTCTTCTCTACGTTCTTCCTTTCTAGAGAACTTTTCCACTAATATTTTATCTTCTGCATTGTGTTTTAATGATGATATCTTGTCATAATAATTGTTTCATCGATTCTCATCTCTATGTTCTGTTGGTTTCCAGTTCTGTGGCACCCCATGTTACATAGCCCCAGAGATCATCCTGAAAGAAGGCTATGGAAGACCTGTTGACTGGTGGTCATTGGGGATCATCCTGTATAAATTCCTGCTGGGATGTGTACCATTTGATGCTGATTCCCTCACTGAGCTTTATAAAAGGGTTGTCATTGGTGAGTAGAATAATCCGATCATTGCGTTGATTGGTTACATTTGTTTAGTTATTTCCTTTGCTTTATGTTACAGTCCAGTAAAGAGGTTTTATTTTCTGTAATTTTCTATGTAACAGGAGAACTAATTTGGAATTGTGATCGCGCTCCACCCCTGGATGCTCAGAATCTCATCACTGAGCTGCTCAGAAGAAATCCTGTGCGTAGACTTGGGACAGGTAACAGATATACTAGTATTAATATTCCCTTATTAGACCAAGGACATATCGCTCATGTCCATGAAGATCAGCATTTCTCTATCAGCTCATCTACTGTATTTCTAGTTCTCCACACTAAGACTTCCAGTTTATTTCCTTCATGTCGGCTCAGTTTTGTCATTAGTTAAGATTACGATAAACTGTTCAGATATGGAGCCATCCCTGACTATGTCCGCATCACTTTTGTTTTTCTTTTTCTAGGAGGAGCATTTGAGATCAAGGTTCATCCATTCCTGAGTGACTTGGACTTTGACAACATTCTGAGCCAGGAGCTGGAGTATGTTCCTCAGCTTGTTTCAGATGCAGACACCAGCTTATTTATCAGTAAGTAGAAGGAGACGTCATCTAGACTAAGCGACTGTTTGTCTCATCTTCCCTAATATGTGATCATCTGTTCCCATTAATATTAGTGATAAATAGTGACTGTGTTATACTGGCAACCTCTAATAATACTTCATTACCTATTTCTTGTAGATCATTCTGATATAAACAAACATCTGGTCTCAAAGGATGAGGAAGGCACAAGTGAGAACAATGAGAGCCTTGACTTCCAAAATTTTACGTCATCTTCTGAAAAGCTTTGTAAAGTAAGTATGTGATTAATAAATCCAAAATATGTAAAAAAAAATGTAAAACAACTCTAAAAGTACATAAAAAAAATATTTTATATCTTATTTTTATCCGTATTTAGCTCTGTATCATCGCTACCAGTACGGTGAACAATGAGGATCCCAATGCCCCTCCAGAGTATACACCAGAAACCAACACAAACATCTCAGAAATGTGAGTAGATTATAAAGGGTCATTACTTCATTACTGGAAGTTCCAGGCTGATCTATGTACACAACACCAAATATAGGACATAAATATCAGAATATCAAATGCAGCATTCACCGCTTCATGGTTAACGGTCATTGTACTTTTGGCTTCAGAAAATGCAGAAGATAACAGCCCATAATTGTGGCAGGTCATGCATTTTTAGCACTGCCTACTCTGTAGGAGAGCTGTAGTATTACTTGCCAGCCATTCTTGGTAGTTGTGTTCTGATCCATGGAAGGTAGTTTTGAGCAGAAAACCTTCCCCACTATGACAGTCATATGTCCTATTAGGCCTTATAGTCAGTGTTCTTATAGTGAGACAACCCATTTTATACTGTGTTTACTTACGATTTACATGTTTTTCTTCTTCAAACAGGCAGAAAGAATCTGTTCCTGTATGTAATACAGACGATGCTGTTACCATCTTGCCACCCTCGTCCCCATTGCCAGGTATGTACATGTCTACAGCACCAACAATGTGAATGTTGACTTCAAGGCTCAAATATTTCCACATGGTTTTTCTGGTCTACTATGTTATCCATGTTTCATGGATCTCAGCTATGTTGACCATGGGTTCGTACTGTATCCCTATTTCCTTAATTTTGTACAGGAGTTTTTTTTCATGTATTCTGTATATTACGTTGCATCATCTATTAACCTAGTGAGATATAGCGACTGTGTTATACTGACACCCTCTAACAATCCTTCCTTACCTATGTCTTGTAGATCACTCTGATGAAAACAACCATCTGATCTCAGAGGATAAGGAGGGCACAAGTGAGGACGATGAGAACTTTATCTTCCGAATATTTGCATCATCATCTTCTGAGAGGCTTTCTAAAGTAAGTATGTGATCGATAAATCCAAAATATGTACAAAAAAGGATCTACAAAATTAAAAAGTATGTATATTTAATAACTTATTGTTATCCACATTTAGCACTCTACCACCACTAACGGGATGGTGAACAACGAGGATCCCAAGGCCCCTCCAGAGTGTACACCAGAATCCAACACAAACATCTCAGAAATGTGAGTAGATTATGGGGTCATTACTGGGAGCTCCAGGCTGATATATGTGCACAACGTCAAATATAGGACATAAATACCATAATATCAAATGCAGCATCCACCGCCCCATGGTTATGGGTCATTGTGCTTTCAGCTTTCGGAATTGTTGGATATAACAGCCCATAATTGTGGCCGGTCATGCACTTTTAGTGCTGCCCTCACTGTAGGAGAGATGTAGTATGAAATGCCGGCCATTCTTGGTAGTTGTTTTCCTCTCAGCTCTCTATAAAAGGTAGTCTTGAGCAGAAGACCTTCCCCACTATGACAGTCATATGTCCTACTAGGCCTTATAGTCGGTGTTCTTCTAGTGAGACAACCCCTTTTATATGGAGTTTACTTGAGATTTACATGTTTTTCTTCTTCAAACAGGCAGAAAGTATCTGTTCCTGTATGTAATACAGACGATGCTGTTACCATCTTGCCACCCTCGTCCCCATTGCCAGGTATGTACATGTCTACAGCACCAGCAATGTGAATGGTGACTTCAAGGCTCAAATATTCCCACATGGTTTTATACAATACTATAGGTCTCTTATGTTATCCATATTATGACAAAGCAGATCCTATAAGAATATATTGTTACTGATTTTTTTTTTAATTTTTCATCAGAATTTCCATCTCATGAAGAAAGAAAATCGGCAATAAATCTGAGTATGGAGCAACAAAACTCAGAAAATGGAAAAAATGGGAAAAAGAGACGAGGTAAGTGTGAGAATCAACTCCATGTTGTGTGATGTCAGTGAGAATAATTCATGTGGAGTAGATGTCATCTGTCAGTGATGGGATTGTCACATGTATGATTGCTGACAATGACCCCTGACCTCTGTATGATAATATTCCTCTGCCGTCCGGCCACAGTGACTGCACAGCATTATCATGTAATATGGAGTCCCATCACTTACATTATATTTATTTCTCTTCTCATAGGTTCCATCTTCCGCCGGATCTTATCATCCTGCCGGCGTGGATTATCCAGGGCTGCTCGCGCATTTGCATGCTGTCACTGTTGCCCTAAAACCATCTAAAAGACGGGACACCTAAGCATCCAGCGCCCTGAAGTCCAGCAGATCCATCATCACTGCTGGAGCTGTATAGAAGGACCTTCACCATCTACCTGTGGCCTTCTGACTGGTCAACCTGGACAAGTTTCAGTAACGCCTCTGTCATCGGGCTCCGCGGTATTCATACTGCTCGTCTGACTTGTCATTTACTGATCACCTGGTATCTGACCTCGGCTATCTTCCTGACTTTGATTTATTCTATTGACAATGTTCACGATTTTATTCATCCCATTATTAATTAAAAAAAAGTAAAATCTGTTACTGTTGCTCTGATTCCTTTTTGTCTTGAATTCACAAATACTTGTAACTCACTAATTGCTCTTCTTCCCACTAAATGTATTTCTCATTATCCTTAATGCAGCAGTCAGTCTCATATTTCTGTCCAGCAATTACACTGGTGCATCCACCCTGTACCAGTCATTACACTCATCCACAAACCTCTCCACACTGCTGCACAGTCCTGCATCTCTACCATATCTACACTCCAATGAGCTAAGATTAACATCCTCCATAATCAGGACCTCCCACTCTCATGTCCAAGACATTTTCTCTGCTGCACCTGCTCTCAGGAGTGCACTACTGCAGGCAATCAGGTTCATTCCCACTATCAGAGATTTTAAGTGTGCAGTAGAAACAGATTATTTGTGGCAGGACTGTCAAATCACCTCACTATTCTAAGTTTTTCCTACAGCACTCAGTAGCACTTAATATTTGTACATATACAGATAATGGTTGGTGACTGGTTCATGCAGCCTTAATTCCACAAAGATAGAAATAAAAGGTCAACATGTTTCATACATCCAAACCATCCTTAATCATGGCAGAAAAACATAATTTTAAGTTCCCACTATGAATATTTGGTGAGATATCACAGCTGTGTATTTTCACAGCACAAAGAACGCATCTTACAGATCAGCAAATCACAGTGTGCTGACGCTTAGTGTTGTAGTTTTGAACAACACCATTCATTTTATCATATAATGTGTTGAAAAATGAGAAAAAATGCCAGGTTTGGGCTCCTTCATTTTACAGTGTGTATTGTGTTGTAAAAACAAACTGACAAAATGATTCAGAGTCAGTAGTACGATTACTGTGATACCAAACTTATAAGGTTTATATATATATATATATATATATATATATATATACAGTACAGACCAAAAGTTTGGACACACCTTCTAATTTAAAGATTTTTCTGTATTTTCATGACTATGAAAATTGTACATTCACACTGAAGGCATCAAAACTATGAATTAACACATGTGGAATTATATACTTAACAAAAAAGTGTGAAACAACTGAAAATATGTCTTATATTCTAGGTTCTTCAAAGTAGCCACCTTTTGCTTTGATGACTGCTTTGCACACTCTTGACATTCTCTTGATGAGCTTCAAGAGGTAGTCACCGGAAATGGTCTTCCAACAATCTTGAAGGAGTTCCCAGAGATGCTTAGCACTTGTTGGCCCTTTTGCCTTCACTCTGTGGTCCAGCTCACCCCAAACCATCTCGATTGGGTTCAGGTCTGGTGACTGTGGAGGCCAGGTCATCTGGCGCAGCACCCCATCACTCTCCTCCTTGGTCAAATAGCCCTTACACAGCCTGGAGGTGTGTTTGGGGTCATTGTCCTGTTGAAAAACAAATGATGGTCCAACTAAACGCAAACCGGATGGAATAGCATGCCGCTGCAAGATGCTGTGGTAGCCATGCTGGTTCAGTATGCCTTCAATTTTGAATAAATCCCCAACAGTGTCTCCAGCAAAGCACCCCCACACCATCACACCTCCTCCTCCATGCTTCATGGTGGGAACCAGGCATGTAGAGCCATCCGTTCACCTTTTCTGCATCGCACAAAGTCACGGTGGTTGAAACCAAAGATCTCAAATTTGAACTCATCAGACCAAAGCACAGATTTCCACTGGTCTAATGTCCATTCCTTGTGTTCTTTAACCCAAACAAGTGTCTTCTGCTTGTTGCCTGTCCTTAGCAGTGGTTTCCTAGCAGCTATTTTACCATGAAGGCCTGCTGCACAAAGTCTCCTCTTAACAGTTGTTGAAGAGATGTGTCTGCTGCTAGAACTCTGTGTGGCATTGACCCGGCCTCTAATCTGAGCTGCTGTTAACCTGCGATTTCTGAGGTTGGTGACTCGGATAAACTTATCCTCAGAAGCAGAGCTGACTCTTGGTCTTCCTTTCGTGGGGTGGTCCTCATGTGAGCCAGTTTCTTTGTAGCGATTGATGGTTTTTGCAACTGCACTTGGGGACACTTTCAAAGTTTTCCCAATTTTTCGCACTGACTGACCTTCATTCCTTAAAGTAATGATGGCCACTCGTTTTTCTTTACTTAGCTGCTTTTTGCTTGCAATAATACAAATTCTAACAGTCTATTCAGTAGGACTATCAGCAGAGTATCGACCAGACTTCTGCACAACACAACTGATGGTCCCAACCCCATTTATAAGGCAAGAAATCCCACTTATTAAACCTGACAGGGCACACCTGTGAAGTGAAAACCTTTTTCGGTAACTACCTCTTGAAGCTCATCAAGAGAATGCCAAGAGTGTGCAAAGCAGTCATCAAAGCAAAAGGTGGCTACTTTGAAGAACCTAGAATATAAGACATATTTTCAGTTGTTTCATACTTTTTTGTTAAGTATATTATTCCACATGTGTTAATTCATAGTTTTGATGCCTTCAGTGTGAATGTACAATTTTCATAGTCTTGAAAATACAGAAAAATCTTTAACTGAGAAGGTGTGTCCAAACTTTTGGTCTGTACTGTATATATATATATATATATATACAGTGTTTGGCATAAATCAGTACACCCAAATAGATTTGTCAGCAAACCTGTAGTTTCCTTTCAGAATCATCATTTTATATGGGATACCATACTACAAAATACTCTCGCAAATTTGAGCCATTGAATGCAAACAAGATTTGGTATTTTGCAGACCCCAAAAAAGTAATTTTCTTAACAAACTCATTCAAGATCATGTTTCGAAAATGAGAACATCCCAGTAACCGTCTTAAGAGAAAAGCTAAGTTTAGACAACAAAATTCTAATTAACAAGAACTGAACCACAGGTAAGTGTAATTATTCATTAAACAGATGTCCAGCAGACAGGTGTCTGTAAAAGGAAGTTACTTAATAAAGAAAACTCCTTCCCATTTCATGCTATCAGCAATGGCACCACATAGAAGGGAAATGTCACAAAACCTGAGAAAGAAAATAATTTCTTTGCAATAAATGTAAAGTCTACAAGAAGATCAGCAAAACTTTACTTATCAGTCAGAATACTGTAGCAAAAGTGATGCAAAACTATAACAAAGATGGAACTGCAACCATCTTACAGAGACGTCCAGGCCGACTATGGAAGTTAACACCTAAACAAAAGCGTCCTCTGATGAGAAGGGTAAGTGGCACCACATAGAAGAGAAATGTCACAAGACATTTCTGAGAAAGAAAATAATTTCTTTACAAAAAATGTGAAGTCTACAAGAAGATCAGCAAAGCTTTTCTTATCAGTCAGATGGAAGTTAACATCTAAACAAAAGCATCTTCTGATGAGAAGAAAATCGACAGGCAAATTCATTGCTATTAGCTGAAGAAGTAGAAAGCCAAACTAGGGTGAGTGTTTTCCATGACACGACACGGTGTACACTGCAAATGAATGGCATTCATGAGTGTCCTCCACAAAGGAAGCCTCTCTCCCTTAAAGCCCATGAACAATAAAAGTCCGTCTACAATTTGCCAGGGTCCATGCTTAAAACTATGAGGACTACCGGGACTCTATACTATGTATGTGCATCTTATGTGTATGTCCGTATTTTATGTTTGTGTGCACTATGTATATGTGACGCGCCCTGGGCCTATGTGACGTAGCGTTGCGCACGCAGGGACTACCCGGAGCCGGATCTGATAGGGGTAGTAGTCTCGTGGCGGTGACCCGGTCCGTGCCCAGGGAGTCAGACTAAGTGGCGGTATATTAGCAGTAGATGTAGGATGACTACGCCACCCGTTGAATGCAGCTATGGAGCTGCCGCTGCAGGGCAGACCGCTGAGGCCGGTGGAAGGATGGTGCAGCGTGGATGGTATAACCCCCAACGGGAGGGGTATGGCCTCAGGGCAGCCGACGTGGAAGATGGGGGTAGCAGGAACCACTCAGAGATGATGCGGTGTAGTTCAGGGTCTTTACTGGTGACAAAGACAGACCCTCCCGGAGTACTTGCTAGCGATCGGGGCCTGGTCAGTCCTTGAGCAGATGGGATCTCCCCTGGCCAGGTGGAGTTGTAGGCCTTCCCAACTAACTGTACTCTTCTGGCTACCTTGCTAGAGGCGGGTAAAAGTAGCCCACGTCCCTGAGTGTACCGTGTGGTGCTCACCCGTATGGCCGGTGACTCGGGGCCTTCTAGTGCCTTCCGCTCCACGACGGCGGTGCTGGTCCCACGCGTGTGACCGTGCCTTCGGGTTTCTGGGCCAGAGGACTTGAAATCCCCTGCCGGACGGTTTCTGCTGCTGGGTAAGGGTTAGTCCCCACAGCCTCGGACTCCGGGTCCGGTGATAACTTCTCAGTCAGGGCGAGCTCTGCAGCTGCCAGCCCCTGACTCCTTGTAGCACTGCTCCCACAGAGCTTCTGTTGTTTCTTCCTATGCTGCTTCTCTTCTCTGTCTCTACTTCTGGCATGGCCCGGGAGCTGGGCCCAGCCGAAGCCACAGCTCCCTGTCCGCCCTCCTGGCTCAACTCTCCCTTTGAACTCTCTAACCCTGCCTCAGCCCCAGGTTTATATAGGGGAAGTCCTTCCCCTCCCAGGACTGGGCAGGAGGTGTGGCATGCATAGGATTCCTGACCAAGAGACCTCCCACCTGCTCTCAGACATAACATTGCTGTTACTGTGGAAACCAGACCCCTGGGGTGCCACATTCCCCCCTAGTGAAATTTAGTACTCCGGGACTAAACATACTTTTGTCAACATAACAAGGCATAAAAAAAAAAATAACATTACAATAAGGAAACACATAAAGACGGTCACGGCGTGTCCGCAACCGGGTGCAGTCTTTGAAGAAAACAAAGGTGTCCATTTCACCAAAACAGGGAGACGTAACCAGGTAGGGGTCTGTCCTGCCCCGAGTCCTTAACAGTCTTTAGTCCATCCTGGTTTACGCTCCACTAACTGTACAAGGATTCCCGGTAAATCCACCAAGGACTCCTAAAAATAACTAGAAACACATAATTATTTACAGGATATGGCCGCTCTCAGGCCTCGGCCAGTGGGGATAAGGATTGGCTGCTCACAGTCCTCAGCCTGGTAAGGGATAGGGACACACGGGGAACAATTCACTAATCCCAACGGGGACCATATTTTAATTAGCAGCAGTCCTTGTACCCTATCGGGTAACTATGTACAGCTCTTTATTCACGCTACTTCCCTTCAGCAGCTATGTCCTCTTTGTGCTCCCTCCTGAGGGTAGTCCTCAGACCCGTCCGGGTCCTCTTGGCTTTCCTCGTATTGGTAGTACTGCAGCTCCTCCTCGGTTAGCCGGGTTAGTATCTCTGCGACAGTCCTCCTCCCAGGTGGCCAGGACTTTACCTCCCTTTGGGCTGCCCCGGTTAATTGGGCCACCAGGATGCTCACTTTTTGCTCTTCTGTGAGGGGGTACACCTGGAAGAGGCTATCCAGCTTTTCTCTAAAGTCATGTAGGGTATGTGACTCCCCTGAGTACTGGGGTAGCCAGGCCGCTCCCGGGATATAGGGCATGGTGAAAGGCATGACTGCAGCAGCGGTGGCGCTGGCGGGGGTTGAGGCAGTGAAGCTCTCCTCCGTATCCGACATCTTCCTCCCCCCTAGTGGACCGTGGCCTACCTTGCGATGATCCTCTTCCGTAGGCCGCGGCTCCGCAGTGGATCGTCAGGGTTGAGGACCTCTCGTCGCGCTCCTGTGACGTCGGCGTCTGCTGGGCTCCTTCCAGGACCTTACGCAACGTCCGGACGTGAGGCGGGGCTTCAGTTCTCGCGGGCTTTTCGGAGTCCACGCCCCTCTTCTTCCCGCGCGGCGTCCTCAAAATGGTGTCCAACGGCGGGAAAACTCCACAGATGGCGGGAAGAAGGCTGAAGATGGCGCCGGATGGCGGGAAAACTTCACGGATGGCGGGAAGAAGGCTGAAGATGGCGCCGGATGGCGGGAATCTTCACCACAGGTAAATTTTAAAAGTTTCTCTTTCAGGCACGCAGTACCCGGTGGTTGCGGGCACGAAATCCTGCCGACTACGCCAAAAGTTGACGCGCCCTGGGCCTATGTGACGTAGCGTTGCGCACGCAGGGACTACCCGGAGCCGGATCTGATAGGGGTAGTAGTCTCGTGGCGGTGACCCGGTCCGTGCCCAGGGAGTCAGACTAAGTGGCGGTATATTAGCAGTAGATGTAGGATGACTATGCCACCTGTTGAATGCAGCTATGGAGCTGCCGCTGCAGGGCAGACCGCTGAGGCCGGTGGAAGGATGGTGCAGCGTGGATGGTATAACCCCCAACGGGAGGGGTATGGCCTCAGGGCAGCCGACGTGGAAGATGGGGGTAGCAGGAACCACTCAGAGACGATGCGGTGTAGTTCAGGGTCTTTACTGGTGACAAAGACAGACCCTCCCGGAGTACTTGCTAGCGATCGGGGCCTGGTCAGTCCTTGAGCAGATGGGATCTCCGCTGGCCAGGTGGAGTTGTAGGCCTTCCCAACTAACTGTACTCTTCTGGCTACCTTGCTAGAGGCGGGTAAAAGTAGCCCACGTCCCTGAGTGTACCGTGTGGTGCTCACCCGTATGGCCGGTGACTCGGGGCCTTCTAGTGCCTTCCGCTCCACGACGGCGGTGCTGGTCCCACGCGTGTGACCGTGCCTTCGGGTTTCTGGGCCAGAGGACTTGAAATCCCCTGCCGGACGGTTTCTGCTGCTGGGTAAGGGTTAGTCCCCACAGCCTCGGACTCCGGGTCCGGTGATAACTTCTCAGTCAGGGCGAGCTCTGCAGCTGCCAGCCCCTGACTCCTTGTAGCACTGCTCCCACAGAGCTCCTGTTGTTTCTTCCTATGCTGCTTCTCTTCTCTGTCTCTACTTCTGGCATGGCCCGGGAGCTGGGCCCAGCCGAAGCCACAGCTCCCTGTCCGCCCTCCTGGCTCAACTCTCCCTTTGAACTCTCTAACCCTGCCTCAGCCCCAGGTTTATATAGGGGAAGTCCTTCCCCTCCCAGGACTGGGCAGGAGGTGTGGCATGCATAGGATTCCTGACCAAGAGACCTCCCACCTGCTCCTAGACATAACATTGCTGTTACTGTGGAAACCAGACCCCTGGGGTGCCACATATGCATACGTTAAAATGTGTATAGAGTATTAGCATGTGCAAATTTTATATGTGTGCCTAATATAAATATACATGGAAATGTATATGTAGGTGGTGCCTGATGGAGGGTGGGGGGCCCAGATCAGAAGTCCTGATTAAGGGCCCTTCACTGTCATTGTCTGCCCCTTATATAAACAGTAAAATCCTCTTTAATAACTGGACTTCCATTGGGGTGGACTTCTCATAGATGGCCAGTATGCATACTATATTGTGAATCTGGGCATCTCTCACAGAAAATCTGATCTGGATATGAGGGTGGTCTTCTATAAGCGGTGATGTTTTGGAGAGATTTAGGGAAAAGTCCCAATTCTTATCCATCGATCTGGTAATTTGAGTAAAATATTTGTGTTGATAACTGATCACAAAGTCACAAAATATGTAAGATTTGGCATAACCTGGTTCATTTTTCAAAAAGTTATGCTCAATTTTTTTAGCACCAAGTTTTGTTGCTTTTTTGTAGACTTACACTAACTTAGTATATTGTGTGAGAATTAAATGAATTATGAATTAGTTGGCGCATTTTACCACACTCTGGGGGTCCCTGACAGTCCTTCTTTACCGGCCCTGTAGTGATGCCAATGTAAACTTCCAAGTGACCGCGCAGTCAATCACTGTCACGAATGCAGGACAACCTATGATTAGCTAATTTTTGGGAAATCCTTATAACAAAAGGGGATTGAAAATATTTACAATTATTTTAAAAGCATTAAAAAAAAAACAGACCCAATACTTATAATTAGTTTGTTGAAAGTAGTCTAATTAAAGGGAGCTGAAAGGATTAGAGATTATGAACCCGATTCACCAGTGTTTTTGCCAGAAAACTGGCATAAAGCTCTTGAAAAGTTGCAAAGTTTTGTGACTTTTCCCATTTTCACATAATTTTAACTTCTTTAAAGCCCAAGACGTACTGATACGTATCTGCGCCCTGGGACTTAAGAGCCTGATATGTATTAGTACATCTTTGCGATCGCGCCCGCACACAGGCTGTGCGGGCGTGATCGCCGCCGGGTGTCAACTGATTGTCACAACTGACACCCGGTGCTATGTGCTGGGAGAGGTCCCGCACATTAACCCCCGCAATGCTGCGATCAAAGTCGTTCGCAGCATTGCGGGGGCAAGGGGAGGTGATCGGGATAGTCACCTCTCCTGCCGGTTTCCAGCAATGTGTGCCGCGGCTTCCCGGATGTTGTCATGATGACCCGATTCACTGAGGGGTGCAGTTTTAAGAATGGTGTCACTTTTGGGTATTTTCAGTCATAAAGACCCCTCAAAGTGACTTCAAATGTGATGCGGTCCCTAATAAAATGGTTTTGTAAATTTTGTTGGAAAAATGAGAAATCGCTGGTCAATTTTAACCCTTATAGCTCCCTAATAAAAATAAATTTGGGTTCCAAAATTGTGCTGATGTAAAGTAGACATATGGGAAATGTTATTTATTAACTTTTTTTGTGTGACATATCTCTCCGATTTAAGGGCATAAAAATTCAAATTTTGAAAATTGCAAAATTTTCAACATTTTCGCCAAATATCTGTTTTTTTCCCAAATAAACACAAGTGATATCGAAGAAATTTTACCACAATCATAAAGTACAATATGTCATGAAAAAATATTCTCAGAACCAGGGGGATCCGTTGAAGCGTTCCAGAGTAATTACCTCATAAAGTGACAGTGGTCAGAATTGTAAAAATTGGCCTTCTCATTAACGTGCAAACCACTTTGGGTTGTAAAGGGGTTAAGGACTCTACTTGCATATACAGTCATGGAGGAAAGTGCTGGCACCCTTGAAATTGTTTCAGAAAATTACACATGTTTTATTACACGCATGTTTATTTCCTTTGTGTTTATTGGAACAACACAAAAAAACTGAGAAAAAAAAGGCAAATTGGACATAATTTCACACAAAACTCCAAAAATGGGCCGGAATACATATATATATTTTTGATGGGACAACACTGAAGATGCGACACTTTGATACAATGTACAGTAGTCAGTGTACAGCTTGTTTAACTGTAAATTTGGTGTGCCTGCAAAATAACTCAACACACAGCCATTAATGTCTAAACCGCTGGCAACAAAAGTGAGTACACCCCTAAGTGTGTTCTCAGCTGATGTTATTTGTGGGTTTTTCTTTGCATCCCGAACAATTTTCTTGGCAGTTGTGGCTGAAATTTTTGTTGGTCTACCTGACTGTGGTTTGGTTTTTACAGAGCATCTGATTTTCCATTTGTTAATCACAGTTTGAACACTGCAGACTGGCATTATCAATTCCTGGGATATCTTTTTGTATCCCTTTCCTGTGTTATACTCTTTTTGCCTCCCTTTCTTGTGTTATACAGTTCAACTACCTTTTCCCGTAGATCCGTTGATAATTCTTTTGCTTTCCCCATCTCAAAATCCAGAAACGTCAGTGGCTGGATCCCAGAAACTCACTCAGCTTTATGCACACACACTGATTACAAGCAAACAGGTCATACGTGAGGATGTTACCTTTAGTAGCCATTCAAACCCATTTGTGTCAAATTCTGTGCATGTTATCAGGCCAAAATCATCAGGGTATGTAAACTTTTTGATCAGGATTATTTGGATGTTTTTGGTTGTCATTAGTGATGAGCGAGCACTAAAATGCTCGAGTACTCGTTGCTCGGGTCGAGCAAATTGAAATACTCGGGTGCTCAACCCGAGCAATGAGCCCAATATAAGTCTAGGGGAAACTTGAGCATTTTTCAGGTGGCTCCCCACGGCGGTCTGCAGAGGGCCTAAAAATTACCCAAATCGATGGGAACTGTGCTCAAATGACATGTGAACAGCATGGGGAAGACCCCTGGAAGCATCCCTGACTCCCAGATCACTGCTGTCAACAACGTCGTCAGAGTATTGCGCCACTTTTACGGCGTAAGGAACATCCTTTCCAGGGTGATGACTTGTATATAAGGCAAAATAAATAAACAAAAACAAAAATACTCCTACACACCTTGGGCTATGTTCACACGTAGCATTATTGACACGTTTTTGCACTTTTGCATTGCTTTCAACCAAGACAAATGCATTCACCAGGAAATGTCATTTTAACATTTTACAACCTTATCTGGCCATGTGGTGTGTGACACATCATCAGACACATGCATACAGTGCTGAAAAGACATGGGAACAGCAAGGGGAAGACCTCTGGAAACATCTCTGAATCCCAGGTCACTGCCTAAATGTGTGCCCATCATAAGTGATCCTTGGCACATGCGAAGATGCCTCCCGCCATGCACCTGTCGTTGCAGACTTGCAACAATCACCGTCCACGTCCTTGTCCCACTGCAGTGTTCAGTTGTCCCTACCCCATTCCTTGGAATGCAAGCACAAGAATGCCGGCAGCCACCCACCCACAGGCTGCAATACTATACTGCCAAATTTTTGACAGCTGCTTGCACTTGAAATGTGGCCTTTTAGGCTCGTGGAGGCGGAAGCTTTTCATAACCTCATGCCGGCGGCGGCCGGGTGTCCATACTCGGTCCCCAGCCGCCACTATATTTCCCGGTATCGCCTCCGCCTTCCACAACCACGGGTCCAATAACATTACCCGTGCCCTCCCCAGTGCACTTACTGGGAAGGACCGCCTAACCACAAACACGTGGACAGGTGAATGTGGCCAGGGACGGTACGGAGCCAGTCCACAACTTTTTTTGATAAGAGTTGTATTTAGCTCAGTGAAAGGACTGGCATAGAGGGAAACCGTATCTACCCTGAGTGTCATTTCTCCCAGGAAGCCCTCTAAAGCTGCTTGCACTTGAAATGTGGCCTGAACATTACTGCTGGTACTTTTCTGTGGCAATTTTCTTGCCTCCTACCAGCCTGAAATATTTCCAGCAAACTATGGTACAACACCATGGTATTAGCACTGCCCCCAGTACCAGCAGCGAAGCCATCCTCAATTTCCTTCTCTGGAATTTTATTTGGTAGACTGAGTGGCTGCCAAAATAAATTTTCTCACAAAGGAGCTGATGATAGAGTGGCAGTAGGTTCAGGTTTCTCCAGCCTGTTAGATATTAGAGGGTGAACGGCAGCACATTGGATCAGTGGTTAGCACTGAAGTCTTGCAGCACTGGGATCCTGGGTTCAAATCCCAGCAAGGACAACATCTGCAAGAAATTTGTATGTTCTCCCACAGGGTTGGACAGTCCCACCAGAGAATTCTCTGGTGTGCCTTGGCTTCTACCTCAGGAGAGTTCATGATAGCGCTAACTTTGCAGCTGCTATGGGGCTCTTGAGCGGGTGAGAAAGGTTAGCCCTCAGAAACAAATCCTCTGGTGGGCAGAATGTTTTTCAATCTGAAACAGCTTCTCAGTGGGAGTTGTATTTCACAGCATGCCATATTCTTTAGCTCTGTGAAAGGACTGGCATATAGGGAAACCTTATTTACCCCGGTTGTCATTTCTCCGTCACCAGGTTCCGCCCATTGTAACACACGACCATGCCTGGCTGTATGTTCAGCGGTGAGAGCCACAGATCAAGCTGCTGTGTTACAGCTTTCAACAACTATGCAGCGCTGGGCGGTTTGTTAATTAAGCATTAAGCATGTTATCTTCAGCACAGCCTGCTGCTGTTTGGCCAAGGCAGTGCAGCAGTGCTGTCAGCTTGTGACTGATGTGGTCATTTCGGAGATGGAGGAGGAGGTGCATGAGCTGAACAATGTGATTACATTGAGGTTAAATTGGTGATGCTGTTTTTTATACTAAAGAAAGATCCTATTGTTATGTTTTTTTATGTTATTTTTTATGACAAATGCATTCACCGGGAAAAGTCATTTTAACATTTTACAACCTAATCTGGCAATGTGGTGTCATCAGACACATCCTGTTTTATTTATGATGGAGGGACTCTGAAAGTCATAAAGCCTATTTTTATAGGAACATCAGACGGCCCTTACTATTCTTAAAAGGCCAGCAGTCGGCCCTAGCTATTGTTAGAGAGCCATCAGAGGGCTATGCTTTGTTGTTCCCATTATTAACAAGTGGGTCTCCTATTCTGTTATTGCGCATCCAGTGACTGCAAGGGTTGTCAAAAATTTGGACGCAACCTAATACCCCTTTGAAGAGACATAGAGGAGGGTCTCAGTAAAAAAATGTTCCCATTATAAAGGAGCGGGTCTTCTATAGTGGTAATGCCCATGCTGTGACTGCAAGGGTGGCCAAAATTTTTGAATAAAACACTAACAATTTAAAGACACAAAGAGCATGGCCACAGTAACAAGGTACGACATGTTCCCGTTAGAAAGGAGAGGGTCTGCTATACAGTTATAGGGTATGCAGTGAATCCAACGGCTGACAAATTTTAGGAAAAACCCCACTAAGAATTTAAGGACACACAGAGCAGGGCCACATTAACAAGGTACGACATGTTCCCATTAGAAAGGAGAGGGTCTGCTATACAGTTATAGGGTATGCAGTGAGGCCACCGGCTGACCAAGTTTAGGAAAAAACCCACTAAGAATTTAAAGACACATAGACCAGGCCACAGTAATGACAAATTCCCATTAGAAAGGAGAGAGTCTCCCATAGTGTTGGACTATGCAGTGACTGCAAGAGCTGCCAAAAATTTGGAGGCACTTCAATGGCCCTTGGAAGAGACGTGGAGGAGCGCATCATAAAAAATTGTTACCATTAGAAAGGAGCGGGCCTCCTATACTTGTAATGCCATGCACTAAGTGTATGGGCTGACAAACATTTACTCCTGGGGGGTATACATGAACATACTGTATAAAAAATTTTTTTTAAGGGCATCATAAAAATGTAGCGCCCCGAGGGCTCGACCGCTACAGGGGTATTGCACCTCTGCCAGAGGTGTGATATTCCACTCCCGGGTAAGGATGGAGTATGGACCAGGGTTCAGTTAGCTGCATACAGCACACTCACCCCATTTCCGAGGGACAGCTCAACGGTGCTCCCATTAGACAGAAATGCAGGCACGACAGACCATGTCCCTGGCTGGAGTGGGGAGGGGGTAGGAATACCCAGTGATGTAGGAGCAGATAGGGGTTGGTTCCTGAGCGTAGATAGGAGCCCACTGTTTGCTGGTCACCTGGGCTCATGTTCTAGAGGGAGGTATAAAAGGTGGGCACCATCTTAGAACAGTGTTCAGTCAGAGAGAAGAAGTGACGGAGTGGGGGCCTCTGCAAGGGGCTCTTCTCCGTAGGCGGGCCTAGCCTCTGAGGCCCAGCCAGCACAGAGAGAAGAGAAGAAGAGAAGTTCAGTGAGTGGAGTAAGAGAAGGAGTTCAGCCAGAGAGGGCTGACAGGGAGCTGTGGCTCAGTCTGGGCCCAGCTCCACGAGGCAGGCCTAGGGTGAAGGCCAGGAACAGAAAGGAACAAGAACAGAAAGGAACAAGAACAGAAAGGAACAGAAGAGAAAGAGAAAGAGAGAAACAGAAGGGCTCAGGAACAAGACGGCAGAAGGGACCCTAAGAACCAACGAGAATACAGGGTGAAGGGTCAGGCAGATTAAGGGTACCGGATCCCAAGTTGGTGGAGGAGAAACAGCCCTCAGCCAAAGACCGGAGGTCGTGATCATTTATTGGTGCGACACCTCATCAAACCTGCTAGGAAGGCACCATATAGGACAGCGGGGAACGGGAACCACATTTACCCGCACAAGTCCGCGGCAGCTGGACAAAAGTGGGTCACTGGTGAGGCAGGCCAGAGAAAGGATTGAAGGGGTCCTGTGTCATGCTCCTGAACTGCCTGGGGTTGACCGAGCCCCTCACCTGGTTGACGCAGCACGGCTCGGACGGTCATTGCTGACAGAAGTGACCCGGAGTACATGAACTGTGAGTAAAAGACATTGGACTGCAGTACGTTGTCTGTGTACTCTTTCGCTCCTCCAGCACTAACGGCACTGGGACTCTCTGCACCATCACCCCCACCATCCACTACACTGCCCTGGGGCTGCACTCTTCCCGTGGGGAGTCACACTACCTCTGCTGCATACATCATCAGCCCCAGCGATCTGCCTTGCAGCGGCGGTTCATAATAACCGCAATCCACGGGTGGCGCAGTCGGACATCACTTAGGACGGCTAAAGGACTACCACTGGTCTGACCACCCTGAGCCACGGAACCGGGTCGCCACTACTACCCCCACCGTCTCCCTATTGCCCGGCTCCGAGTGCCCCACGGCCCAGGGGCGAGTCAAACACCCTTAAAAAAAATTATGTGGGTGTTGCATCATGGACCACGGTCACCCTGGTGATATGGTGGTGGGGGATGAGGAGAAGGAGCAGGACAAGAGCAAATAGCCAAAATCAGGAAGCGTATACCCATGTGTGGGTGTGAAAAGGTGCATGGGAATACACCTCCCAAGAAAAGACACTGGATTTGAGTTTATGTTACGCTGCTATTGTAGCACCCTGAGGACTCGGCTGCTACAGGGTTATTGCACCTCAACCCAGAGGTGTGGTATTCCACTCCCGGGTAAGGATGGAGTGTGGAACTGAGCTTAGTAGGCTGCATGCACTACATACATCCCATTTCCGGGGGACAGAACTACGGTACTCCCACCAAGTATATATGTGCAGGTACGACAGCGTCTGTCCCTGGCTGGAGTGGGAAGGGGGGTGGAACATCCCAGTAGTGTAGGGGCAGATAGGGGGAGCACTCTGGGTAAAGCTAGGAGCTCATTGGGTGCTGGTCACCTGGGCTCACACATAGAGGGAGTATATAAGGTGGGCACCATCTTAGGACAGGGTCTTTTTAGGAGCTGAGGAAGAGTTCAGCCAGGAGGGCTGACAGGAGCTGTGGCTCCGTCTGGGCCCAGCTCCAGGGCTAGGCCTGCAGTGAGGAGAGAGGAAGAAGGAAGGCCCAGAGTGGAAGACAAGAGGGAACCCTGAGAACCCAGAATTAAGCCAGAAGAGTGAAGGGTTGGCGGACACGGGTACCGGAACCCAAGCTGGTGGAGGTCAATCATCCTCAGCCAGGAACCGGAGGTCATGGTCAAGATTTGCCACGACCCCCACCAAATCCACCAGAAAGGCACACCAAGTATAGGGTCAGGGAACCCAGAGAAGGTTTAACCACCAAGAGACCCGAGGGAGCCGGCCAAAGGTGGATCCCTGGTGGGGACGGCCAGGAGAAAGAGAGGAGAGAGGGAAGCTCAGGACCACGCTCCGGAACTGCCTGGGGGTTGGCCGAGTCCAGGACCTGGTGGACGCAGCACGGCTCGGGTGGTCACTCAAGGCCAGAGTGACCAAAGGAACACCCGTGAGTTAAAAACCCTGAAACTGCATCCCACGTCTCTGACTCTCCTTTCTACACTACAACTACCCCCATCATCCGCATCTGCTGCCCTGAGGCCATACCCCTCCCGTTGGGGGTTATACCACCACGCTGCACATCCTGATACACCTGGCCTCAGTGGACTGTTCTGCAGCGGCGGCTTCAAAGCCGCACTCAACGGGTGGCGTAGTCGATCAAGTTAACATCTACTGCCATAGACTGCCACTTAGTTTGACACCCTGGGCACGGACCGGGTCACCGCCACAAGGACTACTACCCCTATCCAGATCCGGCTCCGGGTATCCCCTGAACATGGCCCAGGGGGTGCGTCAACTTTGGCGTAGTCGGCAGGATTACGTGCCCGCAACCACCGGGTACTGCGTGCCTGAAGAAAAGTTCACATTTACCTCAAAAAGAAGTCTCCCGCCGGTTCCGGAGGGTCCCCGCCATCGGACGCCATCTCGGATCGTTTCCCGCCGTTTGCCAGTCATCTGCAGTCTTTTCCCGCCATCCACGGAGTTTCCCGCCACTGGGAGACGATTCCCGCCATCTGAGAAGATTTCCCGCCCTGGCAGAGCGGACGCCATTATGGGCGTGCCAGAGGGTGGCAAGAGGCCACCTCCCATCGTGGGCCAGGTCCAAGAATGGCGCCAAAAGCGGAAACCGCCCCCACCAGCAAAGACTGTAATGATAGAGATGTCCATCAGCGTGAGGGGACTGCCCCTGGAACTGACAATCACCGAGTTGCCCCGGGACCGCCCTCAGTATGGGCGGATACAGAACAAAAGAGCGAGGATGGGTGCAGCCTGGAGGAGTCTGGAGAGGTCGCACCCGGAGATGGAGGGAGAGTCAGGCAGCACCGACCCTGTGGTCAGGAGCCTGTTGCAAGCAACCACCCCACTAGGCCTGGTGGAGATCCTGGCACAGCTCCCCCAAGACCGGGAGCGTGCACAGACCGCGCTGGAGGGCCTCGCACGGAGGATGGCCCGGGTGCAGCGAGAATCGCTGACTGAGTGGAGTAGGGAGATGGCCCAGCAGGCTGGAACCCGCCAGCGGAGCACGCCACCCGAGACGAGGAGTCTGACCGCCTCTGAGGATGGTGCAGGAGGAATGAAGGCCGGAGACGACGCCGAGGAAGGAGCTGAAGAGACAGAGGCAGGTAAAGGGGACGTCACAACCCCAAGCCTAATAACCGTGAACCTGCCCCAGCTCCCCGTCGCAGAGCCCGAAATTCCCCCTACCGTGCCTGTCGCTGCACCGCCACCGTTCCCAGCTAGGCCTCAAGCGGCAGGAGCCGCGGCCACGCCCCCTGTGACGTCACGCGCCTCAACCCTGAGCGCGGCCAAGCAGGAAATGCCACCGGCCTGGTCGCAGGGCCGAGTACCCCCGGGCGCCGCAGACCCAACAGCGCCCTCTACCTCCACTAAGCCACCGGCCTGGTCGCAAGGTCAAGTACCCCCGGGCGCCGCCGTCTCCACGGTGCCCTTTACCTTCAGGGTGCCCCAAGCCTGGTCGCAAGGCCTGGAAGACCCGGGCGCCGCTGCCACCACTGCGCCCTCAACTTCCACAGTGCCGCACCTGGGTGAAGACCTATTCGCCCAACACACTTGCCCGGATGGGCAGCCCTTTGTGTGGCCACCGGAGTACTACCATCTCCGACTCCGGAAGGAAGGACCCCTGTGCGAGCCCCTGATTCGGGCTCCGGCGCCTGTCAACATCACCCCACTCTCGTTGGAGGAGGCGCAGTTCGCGTGGGACCCCACTGGAAGAGACCTCATCGGGTTCACTCAAGAAACCCGGGCGGCCGCAGCTGAGCGTGCGGAGTGCTGCCGGCAGCAATTGGAGGTCTTCGACAGGGAACGGAGAGAGAGGCGGGTCCGCGAGGAGCGGCTGCAAGTACAGAGTGCAGAGCAGAAGAGCCGGACCCGACGGAACCCCCATGCAGCCCATGGTCCCCGTGCCACCGGGACTGTAATCAAATTCCAACTGCAGCATGGTTGGGGCTTCATCCGGGACCACCGCACCCCCGGCGACGTCTTTGTGACCCGCAGGGACGTTGAGAGCCATCTGCCGGAGGGACACAGAGGTCGTGACCTATACCTGGGTGACGAGGTCACCTTTACCCGGCATCAATGTGCCAAAGGACCCTACGCCCTTCATGTACACCGGCTGACGGAGGAAGAGCTGCGGTGTGAGGAAGGACAAGAGGACCCGGACGGGTCTGAAGCCTACCCGCGAGAAGGAGCAGGAGGACGCCGTTACTGAAGTACGGTAAAGTGAAACTGTAAATAGTTACCCGTAAGGGTACAGGAACTGTTGCCAGAAAAGTATAGTCCCCGTTGGGACAAGTGTGAACTGTTACCCGTGTGTCCCCTATCCCTTAACAGGCTGAGGACTGTGAACAGCCAATCCTTATCCCCACTGGCCGAGGACTGAGAGCGGCCATAACCCCTTGTATATAGTTGCGCTTCCTAAGGCGCCCCCTACCGGTTTTATAGGAAACTGTGTTTTTTCTAAAAGAGACTGTTGCACTTTACCCAGTCACAAGTTGCACCGTGGCCGGAGGAACAAGAATGTTTACAATGAAAAGTTTATTATGAAAAAGTTTTATGCTGCTGATAATGTATATAATGTTTTATATGTTTATGGATGTTATGAAAAAAATTGTATGTTTTGGTATGTTTTTATTCTTTTACAGCCCGAGGACGTGCTGTGATTTACCAGGGGGGAATGTAGCACCCTGAGGACTCGGCTGCTACAGGGGTATTGCACCTCAACCCAGAGGTGTGGTATTCCACTCCCGGGTAAGGATGGAGTGTGGAACTGAGCTTAGTAGGCTGCATGCACTACATACATCCCATTTCCGGGGGACAGAACTACGGTACTCCCACCAAGTATATATGTGCAGGTACGACAGCGTCTGTCCCTGGCTGGAGTGGGAAGGGGGGTGGAACATCCCAGTAGTGTAGGGGCAGATAGGGGGAGCACTCTGGGTAAAGCTAGGAGCTCATTGGGTGCTGGTCACCTGGGCTCACACATAGAGGGAGTATATAAGGTGGGCACCATCTTAGGACAGGGTCTTTTTAGGAGCTGAGGAAGAGTTCAGCCAGGAGGGCTGACAGGAGCTGTGGCTCCGTCTGGGCCCAGCTCCAGGGCTAGGCCTGCAGTGAGGAGAGAGGAAGAAGGAAGGCCCAGAGTGGAAGACAAGAGGGAACCCTGAGAACCCAGAATTAAGCCAGAAGGGTGAAGGGTTGGCGGACACGGGTACCGGAACCCAAGCTGGTGGAGGTCAATCATCCTCAGCCAGGAACCGGAGGTCATGGTCAAGATTTGCCACGACCCCCACCAAATCCACCAGAAAGGCACACCAAGTATAGGGTCAGGGAACCCAGAGAAGGTTTAACCACCAAGAGACCCGAGGGAGCCGGCCAAAGGTGGATCCCTGGTGGGGACGGCCAGGAGAAAGAGAGGAGAGAGGGAAGCTCAGGACCACGCTCCGGAACTGCCTGGGGGTTGGCCGAGTCCAGGACCTGGTGGACGCAGCACGGCTCGGGTGGTCACTCAAGGCCAGAGTGACCAAAGGAACACCCGTGAGTAAAAACCCTGAAACTGCATCCCACGTCTCTGACTCTCCTTTCTACACTACAACTACCCCCATTATCCGCATCTGCTGCCCTGAGGCCATACCCCTCCCGTTGGGGGTTATACCACCACGCTGCACATCCTGATACACCTGGCCTCAGTGGACTGTTCTGCAGCGGCGGCTTCAAAGCCGCACTCAACGGGTGGCGTAGTCGATCAAGTTAACATCTACTGCCATAGACTGCCACTTAGTTTGACACCCTGGGCACGGACCGGGTCACCGCCACAAGGACTACTACCCCTATCCAGATCCGGCTCCGGGTATCCCCTGAACATGGCCCAGGGGGCGCGTCACTATCATTCGGTGGTGTTGAGAAGTCTGGCCCAATCCAGCCCTTGTTCATTTTTATAAGAGTCAGCCTGTCAGCATTTTCAGTTGACAGGAGGATGCGCTTATCAGTTATAATTCCACCAGCGGCACTAAAAACCCGATCTGATAAAACGCTGGCAGCAGGGTAGGCCAGGACCTCCAAGGCATAGAGAGCCAGTTCATTCCACATATCTAGCTTGGATACCCAATATTTATAAGGCACAGAGGAATCACGGAGGACGTTGGTACGGTACGGCAAGGTACTCCCTCAGCATCTTCCCAAACTTTGCACTCCTTGTGAGAGTACCCTGCGCCTCAGGGCCTGTGCGATGGGAGGGTCTGAGAAAACTCTCCCAGAACTTTGACAGTGTTCCCCTGCCTCTGATGGATTGAAGTTGTGTCTCTCTCGCCTGTACTCCTTGGTTGTCGAACGAAGTGTGCCCTCTGCCTCCAGCGTTTTCAGATGGGAATTTTTTTAATAGGTCCGCAACAAGGGCCTTCTGGTACTGCCTCATTTTTGTACACCTGTCCGCCTCAGGAATAAGAGATATAAAGTTCTCCTTGTAGAGTGGGTCTAGAAGTGTCACCAACCAGTAATGACCTAAAATTTTGAGAATGCGAGGGTCATGGGAAAGGCAGCATAACATAAACTCAGCCATGCGTGCCAGACTACTAACAGGCAAGACTTCCGTGTCCTCACCAAGAGGATGACTGACCATGCTCTCCTCCTCCTCCTCTCTGTCCTCTGGCCATCCACGCTGAACAGATGGTATGACAGCTGTGCAGATAGCACCGTCTATAGTGCATGAAACTAGTTCCTGTCCTTCCTCCTCCTCCTCTTCCTCATTGTCACCCAATCCACGTTGGGATGAGATGAGGCTTGGCTGTGTGTAATCACCCTGTATGGTTAATTGCTCCATCTTATCATGCTCCGCCTGCAATGCATCATCTTTGATTGTGAGCAGAGAGCGTTTCAGAAGACAGAGAAGCGGGATGGTGACGCTAATTATGGCGTCATCGCCGCTCACCATCTTGGTGGAGTCCTCAAAGTTTTGGAGGATGGTACATATGTCTGACATCCACGTCCACTACTGAGGTCTTATGTGTGGAGTCTGAACTGAATACCGATAGCCTTTTTGATGCTGGTACTCAACAACTGCCCTCTTCTGCTCACAAATCCTTCCCAACATCTGCAATGTTGAGTTCCAACGTGTGGGGACATCACACACCAGTCTGTGAGCCAGAAGCTGCAAACGCTGCTGAAACACTGCAAGGGCAGCGGAAGCTGTAGCTGACTTTCTAAAATGGGCACACAGGCGGCATACTTTAACAAGCAGATCCGGCAGCTCCGGGTAGGATTTGAGTAACCGCTGAACCACGAGGTTAAGCACATGGGCCAGGCATGGTACGTGTGTGAGCTCGCCTCGCCTCTGAGCCGCCACCAGGTTCCAGCCATTGTCACACGCGACCATGCCTGGCTGTAGGTTCAGCGGTTTGAGCCACAGATCTGCCTGCTCTTTCAGAGCTGTCCATAACTCTTCAGCATTGTGTGTTTTTTCACCTAAGCATATTAGCTTCAGCACAGCCTGTTGCCGCTTGGCCGAGGCAGTGCTGCAGTGCTTCCAGCTTGTGACTGATGTGGTCATTTCGGAGATGGAGGCTGAGGAGGAGGAGCAGGCTGAGGAGCATGAGGTTCAGGAGCTGTAGACCGTGGGGGCAACCCTGATTGACCTAGGGCCTGCAATCCTTGGCGTCGGGAGGACGTGTTCCGTCCCAAGGTCCGACTGGGTCCCGGCTTCCACTATGTTAACCCAGTGTGCCATCAGCGAGATGTACCGTCCCTGCCCACAAGCACTTGTCCACGTGTCCGTGTTTAGGTGGACTTTACCGGTAACTGCGTTGTTGAGGGCACGGCTAATGTTTTGGGACACTTGCTTGTGTAATGTGGGGACGGCACACTGGGAGAAATAGTGGCGGCTGGGGACAGAGTACCGAGGGACGGCCGCCGCCATCAGGTTGTGGAATGCTTCTGTTTCCACAAGCCTAAAAGGCAACATTTCGAGCCAAGCAGTCGTGAATTGTGAGAATTTAGTAGTGTGGCCTGTGGGACGTTGGCTGCATATTTGCGCTTGCATTCCAAGGACTGGAGTATGAACAACTGAACGCTGCGCTGGGACAAGGACATGGACGTGCTTCCTGATGCTGCTACTTGAGAGTGTGCAATGACAGGAGCAGGGCAGGAGGCATCTTTGCATGCACTATGGACAGGGGATTGACTTGCATGCACAACAGCAGAAGAAGCAATGGTGCCACCTGTAGACACTGTTCCTGGACCCTGGTGTTCGGCCCACAAAGTCGAGTGCTTTGCTGCCATGTGCCTCATCATGCTGGTGGTGGTCAGGCTGGTCGTTTTGCCACCCCTGCTGATGCTGGTCTGGCTCGTGATGCAAATGGCCTTTTTGGAGTTATCGGCAGAGTCTTTAAAAAACAACCAGACTCGGGAAGACCTAACAGTTGTAGTGGCAACTTCCTTCATGTTGGTGTTACGGGAAACGGTAGCCTGCCTTCTGTCTGCGGCCACCACACTGCTTCTTCCTGCCTGTTGGGGTGCTCTGCCTCCCTCCCCCTGTGTGCTGCTGTCCTTGCTCTGCATGTCCTCCTGCCAGGTTGGGTCAGTTACTATATCATCCACCACCTCGTCTCCCACTTCTGCACCCTGGTACTATTCCTGACTTTCTGTCAATTGTGTCTCATCATCGTCCACCTCTTATGACAGTTTCCCACCGTCGCCTTCGTGTGACCGTGGCTGCTCAAATATTTGGGCATCGCTACACGTGATCTCCTCTTGCCCCGCTTCAAGTGGACCGGGCGAGAGGCCCGAATCTATAAATGGAAAAGTGAACAGCTCTTCAGATTGTCCAAGTGTGGGATCAATTGTCTCTGGGTACTCGGCATGGTGGGAGGAAGGAGGATCAGGGTGAGGAATATGAGGTCCAGCCTCATGGCTACTGAGACTTGACCGTGTGGAAGACAGGGTGGTGGTGGTGGTGGTGGCTAAGTGACTGGAAGCATTATCCGCTATCCAACCAACAACCTTTTGACACTGATCTGGGTTCAATAGTGGTGTGCTGCGGTCCCCTAGAAATTGGGACAGGAAGGTCAGGCGAGAAGATGTGGGTGTTTGTTGTGGCACAATTTCGGCTTGCCCACGGCCTTGTCCTCGGCCTCTGCATGCACCATTACCATCACGTCCAGTTCCCCGTCCCTTGCCACGTGCCTTGCCCATTTTAAATGGAGGATAGTATCTTCCACGCTCACTACAAATGATTGAGTTTGAAGCGAAGTTATATGTGATCGGTGTGATGGAGAAAACAGAGTTTTAAATACCTGGCCTGTAGGTAAGTAGTGTGAACAGCAAACTGCTGTGAATTGCTTCACTGACACACTGAAAAAATGGAGGCCAGAAATGGCAGTATTTTCTGACAACGTATATGTGATCTGTGTGACGGAGAAAACACAGTTTTAAATAGCTGGATTTCTAGCGCTCTAATATGGAAAGGACCTGGCTGTATTCTGCAGTGTCAACAAGCAAATGGTGCAGAAAAACGGTGTTCTCTGGATTGCTTTATAAGCAAATAATGAGGATTAAGATCCAAAGAAAAGTATTCCTCGCCCCTGAGACCTGGGCCTTTGTATAGAAATATCTAACAGCAGCAGAAGGCAGAATTGGAATGGAGCCTCTTGTGCTATATGCACTGCAGTCTGCTATATACACTGCCTGCCTGCCTATTTACACTGCCTGCCTGATATCTCTGCAGATGGATTAGTCCTCAGAAGGACTGTTTGTTGAGATGTATATGTGTAATGTGCGGTTTTTCTCACTACACTACCTAATGCACGATCAAATCTCTCCCTAACGCAGCAGCAGCTCTCCCTACACTGTCTGATCCGGAGTGACTGTGATGAGCATGGCGGTGCCAGGTCAGATATAGACCTGATGACGCTGTGCAGCCAGCCAATCACTGTAATGCCCACAACCAACATGGCTATGGCATTACAGTGCATGGCAGGCAATCCCTGCATGTTCATTGGCTCTGTAAAGAGCACCAAACATGCAGGGATGGGTCCCGACTTCCCGCCCGACCAACCCGGAAATACTCGCTGAGCGCAGAGCATCTCGAGCAGTGAGATACTCGGGCGAGCACCGAGCAGTAGCGAGCATGCTCGCTCATCACTAGTTGTCATTAAGATTTAAAAAGAGAAAACACAGAAATGTGACAGTAAATGGCTTCACCCAACCAATAACCATGAGTGGAGAAAAAGTGTTTTTGTTATCATTCATTTTTTCTGAAACAAGGCCAAGAAAGGAAAAATTCTGCCGGGGTATGTAAACTTTTGAGCAGAACTGTATATGCGCCAGCCCCAGTGTCTCCTATTCTATATACTCCAGCCCCAGTGTCTCCTATTCTATATACTCCAGCTTCTTCTGTGATGTATATGCTCTAGCCCCAATGTATCCTGTGATGAATATACGCCAGCCCCAGTGTCTCCTATTCTATATACTCCAGCCCCAGTGTCTCCTATTCTATATACTCCAGCTTCTTCTGTGATGTATATGCTCTAGCCCCAATGTATCCTGTGATGAATATACGCCAGCCCCAGTGTCTCCTATTCTATATACTCCAGCCCCAGTGTCTCCTATTCTATATACTCCAGCTTCTTCTGTGATGTATATGCTCTAGCCCCAATGTATCCTGTGATGAATATACGCCAGCCCCAGTGTCTCCTATTCTATATACTCCAGCTCCAGTGTCTTCTGTGACGTAGCTAATGTAGCCCTAATGTCTCTTATGCAGAGGCGTCGCATGATAAAGCAGTGGGACACAAGCTCCCTGCCCTATCACTATCTCTTTCATATGCCACAGATCGCCATAGGCCTGCGGTTAACGAGATGTCAGCATCCTCACGCAGGTGGCTCGGTGACATCATTGCATCGCTCTGCTCTGCTGTCCCGCCATGGAAGAGGAGACAGAGGCCGTGATGTAGGGAATCAGGATTAAGTGAGATATTTTTTTAAATGATCGGGCAGTGGAGCCATCCTACTATATATCTGGAGTAGTGGGTCCATCATACTACATATGGAGTAGTGGGGCCATTATACTATATGTATGTGGGGCAGTGGGACCATCATAGTATATACAGGTGCATCTCACTAAATTAGAATATCTTCAAAAAGTTAATTTATTCCAGTTCTTCAATACTGTTTCAGTATGCTCCACAATCATGAGGAAGACTGCTGACTTGACAGATGTCCAGAAGGCAGTCATTGACACACTCCACAAGGTCCTAGAGTTCCAATTTTCATTTGGAAATCAAGGTCTCAGAGTCTGGAGGAAGAGTGGAGAGTCCACAATCCAAGCTGCTTGAGGTCTAGTGTGAAGGCTCCACAATCAGTGATGGTTTGGGAGGCCATGTCATCTGCTGGTGTAGGTCCACTGTGTTTTATCAAGACCAAAGTCAGCACAGCCGGCTACCAGGACATTTTACAGCACTTCATGCTTCCCTCTGCCGACAAGCTTTTTGGAGATAGAAATGTCATTCTCCAGCAGGACTTGGCCCCTGTCCACACGGCCAAAAGTACCAATACCTGGTTTACACACAACAGTATCACTGTGCTTGATTGGCAGCAAACTCGCCTGACCTTAACCCCATAGAGAATCTATTATTGAGAATCTATGGGGTATTGTCAAGAGGAAGATGAGAGACACCAGACCCAACAATGCAGATGAGCTGAAAGACAGCTTTTTGTATTGAAGAACTGAAATAAATTAACTTTTTGATGATATTCTAATTTAGTGAGATGCACCTGTATATGGAGCAGTGGGACTATCATGCTATATATATGGAGGAGTGGGGGCATCATACTAAATATAGAGCAGTGTGTGTGTGTCACCCCAGGCCTGGATGCCACAAACAATAATCTGTTTCTGAAAGCAGGAGGGAGGTCCCCTGGTTAGGAACAATTAGCATACAGCACCTCCTGTCCCAGGCCAGCAGGGGGAGCTGGCTGCCCCTATAAAAGCTGGAACTGGGGGCAGGGTTAGAGAGAACTGGAAGACCTAGCTCAGGAGTGAGACTAGTCCCAGAGAAGGAGGGACAGTTCAGCTGTTGCTGAGGAGTCCGTGAGGCAGAGGAGAAACTGCAAGCCAGGGACAGAGGCGACGAGAGCCGGTCCTGGCAGAGAACCAATCTACTGGACATTGGGGTCCGAGGCTGTCAGGGTTACAAGCCCAGCAGCAGAGAACCAAGCTGCGAGGGATTTCAGGTCCCTTGGCCTAAGAAGCCTGGAGGCTCCGCCACACAGAGGGACCAGTACATCGAGGAGCAACAAACAGGTACCCAAGGCCTGAGTCGCAAGCCATACAGGAGAGAAGTACACGGCCAGCTCAGGGACGTGGGCTATTACACCACGAAAAGGGGGATAGTCAGAAAGAGCATAGAGAGAACGGTAGGCCTACACACTCACCCTGACCAGTGGGGCTCGCCCGATTGCTCTCAGACACCCAGGCCCATTCCTAACCGGTACTGTTGGGCCATTAATAATATCTACAATAAAGACCCTGAACTGTTTGAAGCGGACTCTGAACTCTTACTATTGCGGCCTGCACTATCACCCCCAACATCCACCTACACTGCCCTGAGGCTACACTCTTCCCATGGGGAGTTATCCTACCCCTGTGCTGCACACCAACACCAGCCTCAGCGGTCTGCCTTGCAGCGGCGGTTATCTCCAACCGCAATCCACGGGTGGCGTAGTCGGACATTCAAAACACTGATAAATAGACTGCCACCATTTGGTCTGACCACCCTGAGCCACGGGATCGGGTTGCCACTACTACCCCCATCAGCACCGTACACTAGAAGGCCCGGTTCCGGGTACCCCACGGCCCAGGGGGGGATTCAGCTTTGGCGTAGTCGGCAGAATTGTGACCAACCCGCCACAAACGGGTATTGCGTGCCTGGAAAAGACTCTATACATATCTGAGTGAAGTTTCCCGCCATTTGGGGCCATTTCCCGCCAATCGGAGCCGTTTCCCGCCATCGGGCGCCATCTTCGGGACGACGCGCGGGAAGAAGAGGGGCGTGGACGTCCAAAAACGCGTGAGACCTGAAGCCCCGCCCTACGCTGAGACGCTGCTCAAGGTCCTGGATGGAGATCCAGCGGATGCCGACGTCATCACCGAGCAACGCAAGGTCCTCTCCCAGAGCATCGCGAGGGAAGCCGCGGCCTACAGAAGAGGATCGCCAGAAGGTAGGCCACGGTTAATTAGGAGGGAGGAAGATGTCGGACGCGGAGGGACCCTCTACCACCAGCGTAGCCGCTGCAGCTGTGATGCCGTTTTCCATGCCCTATATCCATAGGCGGATTATAATGAGGGCAATCCGGGCGACCGCCCAGGGCCCCGAGCCTGCAGGGGGTCCACGGCTCCAGGCGGGGTGTCTAATGCCGGATTGCCCTCATTATATGTGCGGGCCGCCGCGGCACATAGCGGTAGCAGTGGCGGGAGGGGGGGGCTTGGACTGCTCCCCCAGCAGCGGCCACCGCTACTTCTTCATCGGCCGGGCCAGCACTGCAGCAGTTAACTTCCCTGTGCTGGCCCGGCCGCGTCACTGCTAGGAGACATGGCCCTGTGCGCGGCTGTGTCTCCTAGCTGTGACGTCACACAGTGCGCCCCGGCCTGCAGTGCTGCACCGGAAAAGAGAGAGAGCAGGCAGGAGGAATTGCGCCGGGGGATGGTGAGTGTGTGTGTGTGTGAGCAGATGTGTGTGTGGGCAGGTGTGTGTGTGTTTGTGGGCAGGTGTCTGTGGGGGCAGGTGTCTGTGTGGGCAGGTGTGTGTGTGTGTGTATATGTGTGTGTGTGTATATGTGTGTGTGTCTGTGTGGGCAGGTGTGTGTGTGTATATGTGTGTGTGTGTATATGTGTGTGTGTGTGTGTGTGTGTGTGGGCAGGTGTCTGTGTGAGCAGGTGTGGGTGTGTGTGTGGGCAGGTGTGTGTGTGTGTGTGGGCAGGTGTGTGTATATGGGTGTGTGTGTGTGTTTGCGGGCAGGTGTCTGTGTGGGCAGATGTGTGTGTGGGCAGGTGTGTGTGTGTGTGTGGGCAGGTGTGTGTGTGTGTGTGTGGGCAGGTGTGTGTGTGTGTGGGCAGGTGTGTGTGTGTGTGGGCAGGTGTTGGTGTGTGTGTGTGGACAGGTGTGTATGTGTGTGGGCAGGTGTGTGTGTGTGTGGGCAGGTGTGTTTGTGTGTGGGCAGGTGTGTTTGTGTGTGGGCAGGTGTGTTTGTGTGTGGGCAGGTGTGTGTGTGTGTGTGGGCAGGTGTGTGTGTGTGTGTGTGGGCAGATGTGTATGTGTGTGGGCAGGTGTGTGTGTGTGTGGGCCGGTGTGTGTGTGTCTGTGTGGGCAGGTGTGTGTGTGTGTCTGTGTGGGCAGGTGTGTGTGTGTATATGTGTGTGTGTGTGTGTGTGGGCAGGTTAGAAAGTCTTGCCCTGTTGAACACTACACCTGACTTGAGGCCACCACCTCTTGGTTGTCCAATGTTCTTGCTTCTCTAGGGCTCTTCTCAGATATTCATTATACCAGCTCCCCAGAATACCAAAGTTAGGGTGGGTGACCGCGAGCCCTGGTGGTGGTCATAACTGCGGCCACCCAGGGGCAATACTCCATAACAACAATCCCCTGAGGTGGTGTAGGATGTAAGGACCTATTCACACTACATTCAGCGCTGCATTCAGGTCTTTACACAAGGCTTACAACTGAATCCCTGAAATTCAGGATTGTGCTGTCTGAAATGAGACATCTGAAAGCAGAGAAAATGGAGCCTAAAGATTCAGACTTTAGCCTCGGTTTGCCTTTGTTCAAATCAATGGCTATGTCAAGGCACATCTGAATGCCATTTTTCAGGGATTTAGATAGAAGCCTGGAAAGAGGAGATGAATGCATTGCAAAATTCAGTGTGAATAGGCCCTTATATCTGGAGTCTTGATATTGATGCCACAAGCATTTTACTTGTTTTTAACTTAAAAAAAAAATACACACACACAAATTATACACACACACACACACACTATACATACACACACAGTATACATACACACACATTATACACACACACTATACATACACACACACAGATGTGTATGTGGGCAGGTGTGTGTGTGTGGGCAGGTGTGTGTGTGGGCAGGTGTGTGTGTGTGTGATGTCTGTCTGTTTGTGTGTGTGTGTGTGTGTGTGTGGGCAGATGTCATTGTGTGATGCCTGTTTGTATGTATTTTTGTGTTTCAAATGTGTTTATGCGTGTCTGTATATGTTTGTGTGTGTGTATGACTGTATGCGGCCTCCTGCTGAGTATAGTTGGCGCCGTGCGGCCTCCTGATGTCTCTGGGGGGGCTCCGTGCAGCCTCCCGCTGTGTATAGATGGCTACGTGCGGCCCCTCGCTGCTTATAGACGGCGCCGTGCGCCCCCCCGCTGTGTATAGATGGCTACGTGCGCCCCCCGCTGTGTATAGATGGCTACGTGCGGCCCCCCGCTGAGTATAGATGTCGCCGTGCGGCCTCCTGCTGTGTATAGATCGCTACGTGCGGTCCCCCGCTGAGTATAGATGGCGCTGTGCGGCCTCCTGCTGTCTCTGGGGGGAGCGCCGTGCGGCATCTATACTCAGCAGGAGGCCGCACGTAGCCAGCTATACACGTATACTCAGCAGGAGGCCGCACGTAGCCATCTATACGGTGCCATCTATACACAGCGGGAGGCCGCACGGCGCCATCTATACACAGTGGGAGGTCGCACGGCGCCATCTATACACAGCGGGAGGCCGCACGGAGCCATCTATACACAGCGGGAGGCCGCACGGAGCCATCTATACACAGCGGGAGTCTCAGTGTTTTGCAAGAGCAGTCAATAAATTCTGCTTGACTAATTCTGAGCACCATAAAGTCTGGTTCGCTTCTAACCTGCTGTCTTCATTTTCAGCTTGCTGAATTCTAACTCATTTACTGTCATTCGAGACGATGCCTTTGCTGGTCTCTTTCACCTTGAATACTTGTAAGTGTTCCACTTAATGTCATATTTTTGATTCTGTTCTTCTTCATCTTTTGGCATGTGCAATTGTATGAGCAAGTATTCATATGAATTTATGACCTACTTAAACCTTGGAGGACCTTAAATTTTATTCAATCAATTTTTTTTCCAGTTTAAAACTATGGGACATATATGTGCCTTGGTCCTCAAAGGGTTTTTAAAGGGGCTGCAAACATAAATATGAAAAAAATAATTCAATTAGTGCTTTTTGTGTTTATTTAATTTTTATTTGAAGTCCATTTTTTTTATATACCTTGAAATTAAGCTCTACCCCATGGAATGAAGCCCTACCTACATGACATCTGAGAGCTACATGGATCCCGCTTGTGTGGTGCCTGTCCGTCACTACTATTCAGTTTTAGGGTCCACTCACTAAGCCATATATTCTCTCATGCAAGAGAATAGGGCCAATTAAGCTAATGACACTCGGCTCAAACTCTGTCAGAGCTTCAACTGAGTGTGATCCGATTCTCTCGCAGCACAGATATGGAGAAGATGGAGAACTTACTTTCTCCATCTTCTCCATAGTCTCTGTGAGTGTTCATCGGACTGCACTTGGATGACATCCGAGTGCAGTCCAATGTTTTACGTGCACCCATAGACTTGTATGGGTGCACATGGTCCGAATATCGAATGAGATTATTTTCTCATGCCAATAATCGCACTGTCCCATAGTATAACATAGAGCTGAGTCCTATCCGATAAAACATCACATAGCATTCGGCCGTGTTATACGACAGTGTGAGCGAGCCCTTAGAGTCAAGGAATATTTACATGCAGATGATGATATTACTCTCCAAGTGTATATTTTTTTAGGCGAGTTCATAGTAAATTCTTTGCATTTTTGACATGTGATCAACTAAAGAGCAAGAAAGATTTAGGACCTCCCCTATAGAGAAACGAAAAATAGTTTGGAGGACTTGCATGTCCTTTTTATTTATTATGAGAAAATCATAAAAGATCCAGTTTTTTAACCATGCTGTGACTTTCTGCTGAGGGAGAGGGAGAGAGCTGCCCTATTCAGAGTCTGTAATAAGACCTGCTGACAAAAGTGTTGAAGATACAGTCTAATGTGAATTAACAATGAAAAAAAGTTAATTTAACAAATGGCTTGTATTTTTTTTAATACAAACTTTTTTGTCTTTACAGCTCTTTTAAAGGGAATCTGTCATCAGGTTTTTGCCACCTAATCTGAGAGCAGCATAATGTAGGGTTAGAGGCACTGATTCCAGTAATGTGTCACTTACTGGGCTGCTTAGTGTTGTTTTGATAAAATCATTGATTTGTCAGAAGGTAATTATCACTAGATGACTAGTAAGTTCTGTAGGACCCCACCCCCATCACTGATCAGTAGATTTCTGTGTACACTGAGCATGGGCAGAAAGCTGCCAATCAGTGGTGTGGGTGGGGCTATACAGAGCGCAGCATTCAGAGAGCTGCTAGATCTGCAGCAGATAAAACGGTGATTTTCTCAAAATGGCAACAAGTAGCTGAAAAAGTGACACATCGCTGGAATCAGGGTATCTGCCCCAATATTGTGCTGCTCTCAGATGAGGCAGCACAATTAATATTATGCCAAATTAATTTCCCATGAACTATCACATGATCTATCACAGGGGATCATGTGACATGTCACGTGATAAATCAGGTGTGTGGAGGGGGCCCGCGCCTTCTAAACTGCCCGGGGCCCTTGCTACTCTTAATCCACCCCTGCCTATATCCCCGGAGCGGCCTGGCTGCCCCAGTATGCCGGCGAGTCGCATACCTTGGGCGACTTTAAAGAAAGGCTGTATAGCCTGTTCAAAGTTTATCCCCTGACAGAAGAACAGAAGGTAAGCATACTGATAGGGCAGTTAACTGGTGCGGCCCAGCGGGAGGTAAAGTCTTGGACAGCTGAGGAGAAAAGGACTGTAAGGGGGGTTCTGACCCGTCTACGGGACACCTTTGATACCCGTACCTCAGCAGAAATCAAAATGCGGTTCTATGGATGTAAGCAGCGAGCTCAAGATAGCATCCGAGATTATGCCCTAAATTTACAGGAAGCCTTGGGGGCAATTAAGCAAGCTGACCCTGGCAGCGTGCAGGATACAGATAAACTATTGACTGACCAGTTCATAGAAGGTCTGCTGTCCAGCGCCCACAGAACCCAGCTGCGCCTCATGGCCCTACAGAACCCCGATTTGACTTTTGCACAGTTCAACGATAGGGCCATCCGGGTGCTCCGAGAACCTGCACCGGGTGGCGCTGTAGCTTCCCGGCGCCCTGCCATCCCTTACCACCAGGGGGCGGCACCCTATCCCGCAGACCTTGTGGGGGCTGATGCGCAGGCCCTAAATCCATCCCCGCCTGCAAACCTGCACCATCAGGTCCAAGAACTAACAAAGAGTGTTGCTGCATTGTCCAGGACCGTACAGTCGTTACAGATGGACCCGTCAGGACCAATCAAGCTGGCTTCCAGTCCGGAGGATGTCCCGTGGCGTCGACGGAGGAGGATCCCGTCGTTCAGAGGGAGGCCCGCCGATCATTACACTGAGGATGGACAGCCGATTTGCCGCCGTTGCAGCCAGCCGGGACATGTAGCCAGGTACTGTACTTTAAATGGGTCCGACCTGGGGCAAAGGGCCAACCCCCAGGCATAAGGTCATCAGGCCCATCTAATTGGCGTGATAAGTAGGTAGGGGAACACCCGGTTTTACCCGTAGTGCTGGACGGTATCCCCATGAGTGCACTGCTGGACACCGGGTCCCAAGTGACTACCATCCAATATGTACTTTTCAAGCAGTACTGGAGTGACACTGATATAACTCGTTATCCAGATGATGACTTGAGCATCATCGCCAGCAATGGTCAACCCGTGCCGCAGGTGGGGTTCAGAGAGATGACCATTAAGATTGGTAAAGTTGAACTGCCGGCACAGGGAGTGATCATTGTGGACATTGACCGTCGGGAAAGTCACCCTAAAATAACCTTGGGTACTAATGTGATTGAAAATTGTCTTTCAGAAGCAATTGTAATTTTGCAGCAGGTGGCGATGAATGTGAGCTCCAGCCAGCAGAGGGTCCTCCAGAAGGAGATAAGAGCCCTGATGAGATGGCAACAGGTAGAACTGTCTGGTGGTGAGATCGGTAGCGTGAGGAATGGATGAGCGACCCGTTCCCCATTGCCATGCCCCCCAAAAGTGAAATGATCTGGTGTCGGAATGCAATCGGGTTAACAGGGAGAGACTACCAAGCCATGGTAGAACCCGTGTACTCAGACAGCAGGCCCACCATTTTGACAGCCCAGGGGGTGGTCGATGTCCGCCATGGAAGGGTGCCCGTCTGGATCTTAAACATTGGGGAAAGGGAAGTACACTTGCCTTGGTACGCTACACTAGCCAAATTGTATACTGTTGAACACAATGCTGTCAGGGCCATGGAACCCTTGCCTCCATCTCCCCAAGCAGAGGGTAATGGTTCCCAGAAACCCAAGGAGGACTGGTGCCAGAAACTCCACGTGGGTGCTGACTCCACTCCCTTGCACCAAAAACAAGGAGTCTACCGGGTGGTTCAAGAGTACGAGAGAATCTTTAGTAAGCACCCGCTAGACTTCGGCAGAGTGAAAGGGGTAGAACACCACATCCCCATGGGGAGCCACCCACCAATAAAAGAAAGATACAGATCTGTACCACCCCGCACACTATCAGAACGCAAAGGGCATGCTGAGAGAAATGAAGGAAGCCGGGGTCATTAGAGACAGTTGTAGCCCCTGGGCAGCCCCCTTGGTTCTGGTAAAAAAGAAAGACTGTACTATGAGAATGTGCGTGGACTATAGAGAAGTCAATCGTATCACCCATAAAGACGCATACCCGTTGCCTAGAATAGAGGAGTCTTTGGTCGCACTAAATTCAGCTAATTTCTTCTCTACTTTGGACCTTACTAGTGGGTACTGGCAGGTTCCTGTGGCAGAGGCTGATAAGGAGAAGACCGCCTTCACCACCCCGATGGGATTAAGTGAATTCAACTATATGCCGTTCGGGCTCTGCAACGCACCCGGGACCTTCCAGAGGCTGATGGAATGCTGTTTAGGGCACCGAAACTTTGAGACGGTCCTACTTTACCTGGACGACGTGATTGTCTATTCGAAGACTTACGAGGACCATCTAAAGCACCTGGCCGAGGTGTTCGATGCCCTGGCAGGCTTTGGCATGAAAGTGAAACCCTCCAAGTGCCATCTGTTAAAGCCGAAGGTACAGTACCTGGGACATGTGGTGAGTGCAGAAGGAGTAGCCCCCGACCCTGACAAAATCACGGCAATAAAGAACTGGCCAAGCCCCTCTAACATAAAAGAAGTGAGGCAGTTCCTCGGGTTGGTAGGCTACTACCAAAGGTTCATCCCCAGGTTCACCAAGATGGCAGCCCCTATGCAGGACCTCCTTATAGGACAATCTAAGACCAGAAGCCAAAAGCCACCCTTCAAGTGAGACAAGCCGGAAGAGGAGTCCTTCCGCCAGCTGAAGATGGCCCTCACGGGGGATGAGATCCTGGCCTACCCTGATTATGACCAGCCTTTTATCCTCCACACAGACGCCAGTAATGTGGGGCTGGGAGCCGTACTGTCACAGAACCAACAGGGCAGAGAAAGGGTGATCGCGTACGCCAGCCGGAAGCTGAGGCCCACCGAGAGAAACCCGGAGAATTACAGCTCCTTTAAGCTGGAGTCCTTGGCAGTGGTGTGGGACGTAACAGAACGTTTCAAGCATTACCTGGCCTCTGTGAAGTTCACTGTGTACACGGACAACAATCCGTAGACACATCTGGACAATGCGAGACTTGGTGCCCTAGAGCAGCGGTGGATGGCCCGGCTAGCAAACTATGACTTCACCATCAAGTACCGGGCAGGCCGAGCCAATGCCAATGCAGATGCCCTATCGAGAATTCCCCACTTGCCTGATGAGGGAGAAGATCCAGATGAGTTGGAGGAAATAGAGCTCCCTGCATTCCACCGGTACGGGGCCACTCAGTACTCCCACCGTGTAAGAGACAAAGACTTGACCACTGTCATGTTCAATCCCTTACCTCACCACGGCTGGGCTGAAACGCAAGATAGTGACCCTGCAATTCGCCTGGTGAAAGACCTGTTGACCCAGGCAGACGCTAGCCCTGGCTCGGACGCTCCAGAGGAAGCCAAGCAGTTATGGAAGGAGAAAAGCAGGCTATTCCTCTACGAAGGTAAGCTGTGCAGAAGGCTTGTCAACCACCGGACGCACGAGCTGACCTGGCAGGTAGTGGTCCCGAGACGAGATGCAGCAATGGTCCTGGAGGCCTACCATGACAGAGCGGGACACTTCGGGTGGAAGAAACTGGAGTTCCTACTGAGAGAGCGGTTCTACTGGGTCGGAATGAGAGGGGCCATAGAGAAGTGGTGCAGGGACTGCGGCCCATGTAACCTCAGAAGGAAGGACGGTACCAGCCAGAAGACGCCCTTGATGCCCATCATCACCAGGCAGCCTCTTGAGCTGGTAGCTCTGGACCATGTGAAACTGGCTCCAAGCCGGTTGGGCTACGTCTATGCCCTGACAATAGTGGACCACTATACCCGGTTCCTGGTGGTGGTTCCTGTTAAAGACTTGACAGCCCAAACAGCGGCCAGAGCCTTCCAACAACACTTCTGCCGTCCACACGGGTATCCGGAACAGGTCTTGACAGATCAAGGTCCAGGGTTTGAGGCTGAAATCTTCCAGGAGTTCTGCAACCTCTACGGCTGTAAGAAGATTCGGACAACGTCTTACCACCCACAAACCAACGGGCTATGTGAGAAAATGAATAATATCGTCATTGATCTCCTCAAAACGTTGCCCCTGGAAGAACGCAGCCTGTGGCCGGAGAAGCTGCCAGACCTGATAGACTTATACAACCATATCCTGGTGAATGCTACAAATTGCACCCCGGCTTACCTGATGAGGGCAAGACCAGGTAAGCTGCCGATAGACCTGGAGATGGGAGTCCTGACCCCCGAGGACACCTCCCCAGACGCGGACTGGGATACGGAACGGCGGCTACAGTACAAGAAGGTACAGGAGAGTGTGGAGAGGAGTCTGGCTCAAGCGAGAGAAAAGCAAGAGAGGCTCTTCAACCAACACGCCCCTGCTGGTCCCCTGGAACCTGGTGAGCAGGTCCTGAAGCGGAAGAGAAGGCTTCACAAGCTAGATGACCAGTGGGAGAGCGACCCGTACACAGTACTGCAGTCCAACCACAACAACCCGAAGGTATGTGTAATTACCAAGGATGGAGGAGAAACCACTAGCACCGTCTCCAGAGACCACCTAAAAAGGTGCCCCAAGCAACTACAGAGTGCAGGAGAAGATCAAGATGACCTTGAACCCGCAGAAGACAAGAAAGAAATGATCAGCACAGTTCTTGGAGAGTTCCCCCGGTCCTGGACTCGGATAAATGATGCAATAGTGGTACCCGTCCTACACTTCCTTCAACCAACCCAGCAGGAACCTACAGGAGAGCAGGAGGAATTAGAAGACCAAGCAGCCCTAGAGGCAGAAGAACCCATGCCAGCAGCCCAAGAGAGTCAACCCTCTGCTGACAGTGAGCCTGCCATACCTGCGGTAAGCCAAAGGACCCGCAGATAGCTGCCTGCACTGCCTGTAAACCCAGCTAGAAGCTGTACCCTGAATGCTAGTGGGGAAAGTCAGGTTAGACCACCACCGGACAGTGGGTTACGCAGGTCAACCCGGAGCACTAGGGGGCAAATACCAGCTCGCTGGAAGATCTAAATGCTGTATATTGTAAATGTTTTATGTTTGTTGCCTGGTTGCTAATTATGTTTTTCCAGTCTTTCTAGTTCATGGACTAACAGGTTATGGACGCTGAATAACCGGAACTGTCTTGTAGATAGTTGCACTTGGTGCCTCTTTCGAAGATGGCCACGGAAGAAAAATCTGTCCGGTGTGGCCTCCTTGTGGCCCAAAGTAGAGAGCTCAGCCTTGTCGCCACGCCCAAGGCCAGGAACTTGGGGTTTATGGAAACAGGTCCCCACACCGTGGAAAACTTCACCTTGTTGGGTGACATGGACACCCGGTCACGGAAGCGCTGTGACCTCAAGGACAAAATATACTTGTGTATATGTTATGTTGTCATTTATACCCTGTATTTGTGGTTCCTGTTTAGTCCGAAGTACTAAATTTTACTAGGGGAGAATGTGTCACCCCAGGCCTGGATGCCACAAACAATAATCTGTGTCTGAGAGCAGGAGGGAGGTCCACTGGTTAGGGACAATTAGCATACAGCACCTCCTGTCCCAGGCCAGCAGGGGGAGCTGGCTGCCCCTATAAAAGCTGGAACTGGGGGCAGGGTTAGAGAGAACTGGAAGACCTAGCTCAGGAGTGAGACTAGTCCCAGAGAAGGAGGGACAGTTCAGCTGTAGCTGAGGAGTCCGTGAGGCAGAGGAGAAACTGCAAGCCAGGGACAGAGGCGACGAGAGCCGGTACTGGAAGAGAACCAATCTACCGGGCATTGGGGTCCGGGGCTGTCAGGGTTAGAAGCCCAGCAGCAGAGAACCAACCTGCGAGGGATTTCAGGTCCCTTGGCCTAAGAATCCTGGAGGCTCCGCCACACAGAGGGACCAGTACAGCAAGGAGCAAGCAACAGGTACCCAAGGCCCTAGTCGCATGCCATACAGGCGAGAAGTACACGGCCAGTTCAGGGACGTGGGCTATTACACCACGAAAAGGGGGATAGTCAGAAAGAGCATAGAGAGAACGGTAGGCCTACACACTCACCCTGACCAGTGGGGCTCGCCCGAATGCTCTCAGACACCCAGGCCCATTCCTAACCGGTACTGTTGGGTCATTAATAATATCTACAATAAAGACCCTGAACTGTTTGAAGCGGACTCTGAACTCTTAGTATTGCGGCCTGCACTATCACCCCCAACATCCACCTACACTGCCCTGAGGCTACACTCTTCCCGTGGGGAGTTATCCTACACCTGTGCTGCACACCAACACCAGCCTCAGCAGTCTGCCTCGCAGCGGCGGTTATCCCTGACCGCAATCCACGGGTGGCGTAGTCGGACATTCAAAACACTGATAAATAGACTGCCACCATTTGGTCTGACCACCCTGAGCCACGGGATCGGGTTACCACTACTACCCCCATCAGCACCGTACACTAGAAGGCCCGGTTCCGTGTACCCCACGGCCCAGGGGGCGAGTCATGTGCATCAAATTATACATACAGATATGGGGCAGTGGGGCTTCATACTATATACAGGTGCTTCTCACAAAATTAGAATATCATCAAAAGTTAGTTTATTTCATTTCTTCAATGCAAAAAGTGAAACTCCTATATTATATAGAGTCATTACACACAGAGTGATCTATTATATAGAGTCATTACACAGAGGGATCTATTATATAGAGTCATTACACAGAGGGATCTATTATATAGAGTCATTACACACAGAGGGATCTATTATATAGAGTCATTACACAGAGGGATCTATTATATAGAGTCATTACACACAGAGGGATCTATTATATAGAGTCATTACACAAAGAGGGATCTATTATATAGAGTCATTACACACAGAGTGATCTATTATATAGAGTCATTACACACAGAGGGATCTATTATATACAGTCATTACACACAGAGGGATCTATTATATAGAGTCATTACACACAGAGGGATCTATTATATAGAGTCATTACACACAGAGGGATCTATTATATAGAGTCATTACACACAGAGGGATCTATTATATAGAGTCATTACACACAGAGGGATCTATTATATAGAGTCATTACACACAGAGGGATCTATTTTAAGTGTTTATTTCTGTTAATGTTGATGATTATAGCTTACAGCCAATGAAAATACAAACGTCATTATCTCAGTAAATTAGAATACTTCATAACAACAGCTTGAAAAATGTTTTTAAAATCCGAAAAGTTGGCCTACTGAAATGTATGTTTAGTAAATGCCCTCAATAGTTGTTCGGGCTCCTTGTGCATCAATTACTGCATCAATGCGGCAATGTGGCATGGAGGGATCAGCCTGTGGCACTGCTGAGGTGTTATGGAAGCCCAGGTGGCTTTGATAGCAGCCTTCAGCTCATCTGTATTGAGGGGTCTGGGGTCTCATCTTCCTCTTGACAATACCCCATAGATTCTCTATAATAGATTCTCTATGGGGTAAAGGTCAGGCGAGTT